>NC_079491.1:24266841-24569872 GCF_020520425.1 Spinacia oleracea | reverse complement strand
TTGATTATTTACTTAGGGTAAATCCAGTGGGTCAAAAGTGTATAAATACCAAGGTTCTTAAGTTTACCATTTTTGGTTGTTGGAAAGTACAGAGAACTAAAACCTGAAAATATAAGGTAACTATTTTATTTGCCAAATTCATATTCCATAATTTCCCCTTCAAAATATTTATGGAGAGCAGAAAACTAAACAGATCAAAATTTAACAATATATTATACGGAGTATGTATTACTGCCTGTCTATCTATTTTCATAAATTCATAATAACAAACCAAACAAGTGAAAGTTAATGATTTCTTTATATTTCTTGTCTTACTTTTCCACATATTTCAATCAATGTTTACCGAGTGGTATATTTGTACTAAGTAAACAGTACAGAGTACTCCGTACTTAGTATTCCTGTAGCTTTTTCTATACAAGTATATTTTTATTTTTATCAGGATGTTACAGGTTTTTAAATGTTTAAAGGAGAAAAAAAAAAAAAGGTTTACATTTCTTGAGATTTTCCCAACAAGTGATTCAGAATTCAATAACATAAAAGTGTTAAAATGACTAAACCCAAAAGCGTGTGGGAGAAAATCCAGTAAAAGAAGTTAACTCTGAGTTACTAAGAGACCAAAATACATTCATCATTGTAATATACGAAGTATATACCTGTAACACTGTAAGTATACTTGGTTATGGGTGCACAATAACAAGCCCTCGGCTCTAGTAGTAGAATCCCTTGCCATGCCTATCAGTCTAGAGCTCTCGATGCCAATGCGGAGGCCACCTGAGCAGTACGCAAAAGAATAATAAGCTCCATTTCTAAAAGGTTGGAAAGAATAAAAGAATAGACAACACAAGGTCCACAATCTTACAGAAAAGTAAGAGTCTACAACTAAAACCAAGGATTATGCAGTAAAATATTACATAATTGGTAAAATACCTCTATAGGACATAAATAAAATAACACGTGAGCGCATGCACATCACTTGTGCAGAAATACTTATGTTCAATGAAGCCTGAAGAGTGGCCACCTAAGGAGAGGGAGTGGGGAGTTAGGAAGGAAACTTAGAAAGCTTCATCATTTAGAAAAATTCAAATGGAAGAATACACACCACAATAGTGTCGAGATGCCAGCTGAGATCAAAACTCTTTAGTGATATATTGATAGCATATCCACTTAGATCACCGATTATGCAATGAATCTCAACTCCTGTAAAGTAGTATAAAAGGTAAAGCAGTTCGAATGGTGCATGAAGGTATACTACAACGTAGATAGGAACACTGAACACAACAAAGGAATTGTTATCAAGAGTTGCAATATATGGTAGTCCCCTTTCCAGTTCCAGAAAGTGTGCAGAGTGATAAGGATCCAAGAGAAGACATCCTCCAATAACAATATCACAACGGAAAATGCATATGCAAGCATAAGATTATCAAAATGTATTTCAATGACAAAAAAAAACATTGTACATTTCACAATAAGAGGTATAGGGAGGTCAAGGTGTACATCAGAACCCTAATCAATCCAGACTTAAAACAAACAAGCAAAAATTATCTTCTCTATAAAAAACCATTAATATCAGGGTTTTCTGATGTATTGATTAGCCATTTTCCAAGAATCCGGGATGCAAATTTTCATTCCGCCAAGGTCGAACTACTCTCCTGCACAATCAACAAATATCATTACATGACACCATATTGTAAAGCATACAACGGCATTATAATGGTAGATGCTTTACATGCTTATACTAAACTTGGTACTGTACAAAACTACAAACCTCAGATAAGCACAGGTCTCAAGACTCAACAAAGTTAACTAGAAGTTAACACCAGAAGGAGCAATTGAAATGGATGAACTTCAAAACAAAAATGTCGTTCAGAAGAAATCATCGAATCAAAAAGAAAAAATTTAGAAAATTAAGATATCTGAAGAGTAGATAATCATTTTAAGCATGTCAAAGCTCCAAAATTATGTTCTTAACAGCTGCTTCTTGCTAGGCACTCGGCAATAGCATGGCACAGAAGAGTTGCAGCTTACGAAGATATTTTCTTAATTACACACTCATGGAAGAGATAATACAGGAACTATTTTTGGGAGGAATTTGGTGTTTTGGAGATAACATATCCTAAATTGACTTAAGCAGACACTTCAAACAGTTGCAGAAGAAACAACAGCAGTCACATGGGAAAAAAAAGGTGGAGAAAACAGGAGAGTTGATGGGAGCTAATATATTAGTAATGTTACAGAAAAAAAAAAGGAAAAAAAGAATTACTAAAAAATGCAAAATCTAGAGAGAGAGAGACTGACAAGAAAGTTTAACACGATTACATAATTTTAAAGAACCACTAAAGCATTCACCAGTTATTGCCGACAGCATTCTCTTATAATGTTGATTTCTCAAGGTAGGATGTCTATAATGAGACATATCCATCTTAACCGGTCTTAAAAGTTTGTGCCTTGGTTCGTTGCAAAAAATTTATAAGCATAGGATCTATCATGGGGGTGCAGCAGTATAAACTTGGGCCGGTTTGTAAGATCCTTTTATAAGAGTCATTTTGAGGGTTTATTGGGTGGAAAATTACCTTGTATAACAGTTTTTGTTGCACAATCCTACCTCAGGAAATATTCAGCCAATTCAGGTGAGAATACTCATAATTCCTGCATCGACTTCCCAAGAAAGGTGAATAGCTAATTTTATTCCTCCCTCCATTTAATTCCTCTCCCCCCAATCTGACCCTTACTCCAATTAAATTCATTCAATATAACAAAAACAGGAGGTCTTCATCATGTAACAGTTCATAAAGCTAAACGTTATCCTCGCCTATTCTTTGCTTGTCAGCTGAAAATTTAAGGCTTGAAAGGAGAACTTTTGAAAGGTAATTCCAGGTGCTGCTGATGCCTAAAAACCATTTTCAAAGGAGAACTTGTGAAAGCAATTCATTTAGAGAGAAAGGACCAACAATGACATGGCATACCCATAACTTTTGAAGTGCTTCAAGCATCTCAGCACAATGGTACAAGGAAGGAAAATGGTATATTTGAACCAGTGAATTTTTATTTTTCTTGACAACTAACAAAATGAATCAGTGAAATTCATTCTGATGACAATTCCCAAACAAATGTCAAGGAGAGGTCCGCCAATGCCATACTAGTACAAGCAAGCAAAGGAGGAAAACATAATTTCCCAGAGACACCATTGCACATTATTATAAACACATAAAGAAATGTACATAACTGCTTAAATCATCTTCACAACTTGGAGTTTACTCACTGAAACATAATGAACACAAATAGATTACAAATTGATAAGTTACAAGTGTTCAAACCTTCTTTCACATTAAAACCAGATCATAAAGCAACTTAAACTAAAATTTCCACAGGTCAACAGGATTTTTACAGCATGTTTACAAATGCATCCATCATCCGCCTGACAAGTCTCTATCAAAAAATGTAAAATCAATCATATCACCATCTTTCAAAAATGTTCATTCGTCCTTCCATAGGCAAAGTCTTTTCTCATTAAACCTTAAACTAATAATAATTTAATTATTGACAACCTTCATTTACCCAACAAATCCACAATAGGAAAAGGCTTTCAAATATCATGTTGAACCAAATATATAACCACCCCTTACTTTCATTCCCCACATCATAAGTAGGCATCTAGGTAGTATTACATTACACATTTACACCAGTATGAAGAAGATATATATTGGTTTTCCTCAAAGAAAAAAAGAAGACATATATTGGCCATGCTGTAAACCCATTCAATAAGCACCGTCAGATGTAAGAGGCATTACAGAGATAAGAAGAAGGATGAGTAAGAACTGATACCCAGAGGATTAGATTCAGAACCTTTGATCCTTATTCCTAAGGAATTTCTGTCTAATGGTTTAGGGTTCAATGCAGTCCTGACATAGGAATCCTAAGCTTTACACAACTATTGATATATAGAACAACAAGTCTGTTCTGATGAGTGCAAACACAATAAAAGGCTTCAGTTAACATCAACTTATAGCAGGTACCAACCATAGGTTAAATATCTTTAACTGTCCCATGTTCTGTTAGAGTATTAGTCATTATTTACCAATATGTGATTCAAACTGGGGAGCACAAATGAGAAAAAGGATGTAGAGTTAAATGGCAAACATACATGAACTGATGCAGTTCTCCAAGTTTATAAAGAACTAAGTGGTATAACCATAAACACGCCACTTACTGAAATTATGCAACCTGAAGACAAAACATCCTTAGAAACATATTCATGATCTTAAAGCACAAATTCTCCATGAGAAGCCAGCAAATTATAAGTGCTGGCATGGTGACCAAGGGCTACCACACTTTTCCCTGGAGAAAACGGCTCAGAATCCGGCAGAAGAGTGACAACACAAAGTTCCGGAACAGATGTCACTATGAGAGTGGCAATGTTGTGATGAAGATTAACATATGAGACGAAACCAGACACAGTTTCAGGACTGGTAAAATGTACCTTAATCTGAAACAATATAACACTTCAGCAAACAAGAATTCTCCCAATGTTTAACCAAGGCTATACATATTAGTAGATCAGTTAAGAACACACAATTATCTTAGTGTTCCATCATGTGACTCCTAAAGGATCTTCCAAATAATGGTTTGACCTTAACCTTTAATCTGTATTATTGACTTGCACCACCACGCATAACCACGCGACTTATCCTTTACATTTTACAAAGTTTTGCAAATACGCGCTAACATTATTTAGTCATATATTTGCACCACCTAGCTTACATGATCCTGCCACTTATCTTCACATTTTACATAGCTTACAAATACGCGCTATCATTTGCACCATCTAGCTCACATGGTCATACGACTTCTTTTTTAACATTTTAGGTAGTTTTACAAATACGCTCTAACATTATTTAGTCGTTTATTTGCACCACTCAGCTCAAATGATCATGAGACTTATCCTTCACGTTTTACATAGTTTTACAAATACATGCTAACCTTATGTAGTCGTTTATTTGCACCACCTCACTCACATAGTCACATGATCATACTACTTATCCTTGACATGTTACATAGTTTTACAAATAAGCACCAAACAATCTCATTCCATACACTAAACATACTGCAAACCATTTCGTCAACCTTAAAAGAGTATAAAAATTAGTTGCAACACTCACAAGCAAGCATCAATGTGCAGCAAAATTGGTCAATCCCCGCATTAGGAGTAACAAGAAATCAACCCAAACTAAATAAAAACATTGGTAAAGCATAGCTAAACTGATTCTTATGCTTCGTAATAATTAATAGGAGTAAGCTCCAGCATACCTATGAATCATGAAAATCCAAAAAACGGATGGCGCAACCCTAAAAGCAACACTTCCGGCGATTGGTCACCGAACTCTCTGTTTTCCGTCAATTCCACTTTTGTTCCGGTGATTCTGTTGCAAGTAAATTGATTTCTACGCATTTATTTGGGTTCAATGTTGAAAGAGGATGATTCTTCAATTGGAAAAATCAAGGTCTAAAAAAATGGGAAATGTTACAACTTTTGGGCTCAAACTTCTGCTTTTCTTAAAACGAAGTACAAATTTAGAAGCTACGAAGTAACAGCAGAACTGCATCGTTTAACTGAAAAAAGGAATCTGACTGAATTTGAGAAGAAAATGCCGTGCAGCATATTTTGAATTGTGTAAAAGTCATCTACACTTCGTCGGGGTTTTCACCAAAGAGAAAGGGAATGAGGGTTTCATTTCTTTATTGTTGTTTCTTTGGTGGTTTTTGTCATTTTCTTTATCCTCTTTTTTTTTTTAATTATTTCAAATTTCTCTATAATGATATCCTATTCTCTAAGGTTGACATTCTCATTCCCTTGACCACCCTGTTTTCATAATAAATAACTAGTCTTATATGCATGCTATTAGAGTTGGCAAAATCTGACACGACACGATAACACGACACGAACCGAACACGAAAAAAGCGGATTAGTGTCAAGGTTTACACCCGTTTAATTAAACGGGTCAACATGCACGACGCGACACGTTTAATTAAATGGGTCGAGTTAGTGTTGAGATTCTTAACACGAAACCGACACGATTCATACCGATTAAGAAAAATCAACCAATAATTTAATGTATTCGGTTACAAACATTATAATAAAGCCAACTTTATCGAACAAACATGACAACACGACGCGAACCGAACACGAAAAAAACAGGTTAGTGTCAAGAGATTATGACACGATTAGTTAAACGGGTCAACACGACACGACACGACACGTTTATTAAATGGGTCAGGTTAGTATTGAGACTTTTCCAACCCGTTTATATTCAACAAGAACACGAACATGACCCGACACGACACGACACGTTTGCCAGCTCTACACGCTATGCGTGCGAGATTATATGAAAAATAAAAATTGTGTTATGATGATATATGCGTTTTATATAGAGTTTTTACCCCCCTCCCTTAGTACTTTTTGATCTCAAATCAGCTCTTCAGAGCGATTTTTAGTACTAATGTGCTCCTTGTAGTGTGTTTGTAGCTTCAGGTTCATCATTGTAGGAATTAACATATTTTTGTGCATTTCCTACTTATTTGAATCAATACAAGAGATTATATACTTTCGAAAGCGCAAACATTGAGTTGGAAGAATTTTCATGCAAAGCGAATAGTGAAAGAAGTAGAAAACTGAATGTCGTCCACTCTTTTGATCATAACTCAAGTTATACAACTCCAAATGCAGCGATTCAAATTGGGTTGGATTCTAGACTTCAAGAGCTTTCCAACGAGTGGTCACACGCCTATTTCCGACTTATAACGAAGAAGATATGGTGTTTTTAAGATACGGGATCGTGCAGTTTGACGAGCAGATCGTCCGATCGGGCGGCCCATTGCCCGATCGGGCGACGACAACCCCTGAGCGCGAATTTTTGCTTTGTTTCCGGTTTTTTTCTTCTACTTTTGGGCAAGACTATAAATATAGCCCTTAGACATATTATTTGGGATCTTATTTTTTCTAGTACCTTAGTTTATTGCTTAGTTTTTATTTTTTCTCTAAACTTTTGTTAATTACTTTTATTATTGCTTTCAAGTTTCAAACTTTAAATTTCATCCTTTGTTATTCAATTTGGTATTTATTATTTCTTTCCTTCTTTATTCAATTTTAATTATGTTTTCATTAATCATGTTTGCTTTGTTTAAATTAAATATTTGTGAGTAGTTTATATTCTAGGGTTTTGGGAATCCATGAATTAATATGAAGGGATGATTGAATGTTGTTGATTGTTGGTATTGTGGTTAATTCCTATTGATTGATTTCATTTACTATGCGATTAGATTTGCGCAGGTCTAATTGTATTAGTCTAGCAATATCAAGTTAAGATTCGAGAGATGCAATTTGATGTTTAGGCTTGTGTCAATAGGTAGAACTGGGATTAATACGTAGCGAGAGCCCGTTAATTCTAAGTCTATGATTAGTATCGATTCGAGAGAGCATGCTAATCTAATTAACTGTTCTATTGATTATTAATATTGTTTATCATCCCGGATTGTTGTTCATTGGTGAACCTATGCCCTAGACCTCTTAATATCTTATTTATTCCTCTTTTATTATTGTCTTAGTTTTAATATACAAATCAACCAACTTTCTTGTTTCCCAATAGTTTAGACCTTAGTTTTAATAGTAGAAAGAACGCTTGTTTCCCTGTGGATACGATCCTGACTTCCCTTGCTACCTTGTTAGTGGAATTAGGTTTATTTTTTACTAGGTGATACGACTTTAGCCTGTCGAATTTTGGCGCCGTTGCCGGGGAAACGGTTTTATTTCCTGCTATTAATTTTGTGGTCTAGATTATTTTCCTGAGTCTCGAAGAACTTCGTGTTTTTTGGGAGCATGTACATATTTTCTTTTCTTTAGTTTCTCTTTGAAAAAAAATGGATTATTATTCTTTTCCGGTTCCTCTTTGTGAATCTTTTGCAGGTACTTGCAGTAATTACAAAGAAGAGGTGGATGCTTTGCAAAGAGCTCTATATGGTGAAGAGCTTGTCCACCATGAATGCCCAAACACAGAGAGTGATATTTCATTGATCGTTGAGGTTGAAGAATCAATAGTCCACAAAAATAGCTTCCATAAGGAGAGTATGCCTACTTTCTCTTTTCCTTCTTTTTCCTATTCTTCTTTTATTATTGTTTTTTCCTTTTGTTCTTCTTCCTTTAGGCATCCTACTCCTTACTGGCATAGAGTTCGTTCGGACTTTATGCAATTTTTGTTGTTGGTTATCGTGCATGTCCGGTTGCACGAAAGATGTGCGAGTGCGCATGACGAGCTTCTGCGCTCGTTGGTTGGTTATTTACTAACCAAGGTCGAGCGAAAGGCATAGAAGACTTGGACCCGGAGGGGTTCAACGATTATTGAGACCCTTCTCCACTCCTTTAAGCACTGGGGACATTGCTGAGTTTGGCTTTGGGGAGGTATGTGTTATTTCTTTCAAGATTAGTTTATCGCTTTTGAAAAAAAAAATACAAAAATACGTTCCGATGAATACAATATCATGCTTCTCTGTGCCCCTTTGATTGAAAATTGTTTTGATTCTTGGTATTTGATGACGAGCAATGTGGATGTGTTAGCCATGATTTGATATTCGATTGCTTTGTTGCCTTAACATGAGTCAACTCTGACTAACTATTTGTGGACTTGGTGCTTGGCTAGTTGACTTGGTTAGGATGTGTGATAGCTTCCTGGTGTGTCATTGATTTTGAGTATTGGTTTGCAACTGTTAGTAGTGTTTTATGACTCATATACATGCACATTGTGGAGGACGAAGGCATTTTTCTGTTTAGGTAGCCTTCAGATGAATCTAGATACATTTGTTCCCTCCTTTTCTACCCATGTTGTTGCTTGTGCCCCTTTATTCGGTGACTAGCCATATTACAAGCCCATGAAAGCCCCATTGGTTACTAATCCCAAGCCTAGCTTGGGGGAGCTAATAGTAAGTGAGGTGAGGGAGTTGTAGTGTGCTACATTTTGAGCACAAAGTGAGTGTTAAAAAGGAAATAAGGGAGTTCTTCTTATCTTGTTTGTTGTTTGAAAAAGAGAAAAAAAAAAATAATGAAGAGTGAAAGAGATGAGAAGAATAGAAAATATGAAGGTTTCCAAAGGAAAAAAAAAAGGAAATTGAAAAAAATAAAAAGAAAAAAATTCATTACTCTCAGAAAAATTCAAAGCATTGTTTCACTCAAGTATTGTAATTTCTTATCTTTGTGAGTGATTGATTTTAATTGTGAAAGAAAGGCAAGAAAGTATAGTGTGGTTTGTTTGTTGTTTCATCATGTGTTGAGTGGGAGAGTTGTGGTCATCCTTTGTGGTTGATCATGGTTTTGCTAGGATTTATGCTCCCCAAAGCCAAGGCTTTAAGCTCACATTTTACCCAAATTTACCGCACCCCTACCTAAGCCTATCATTACAAGCTTTGAAGACCTTCCGACCTTTGTGCATAGAGTCATATTAATGTGAAAGTAGTTGTTTATCAATGCAAGTTATGACATGACATATTCCGAGTCGACTATTAGGTTGAGTGTATGTTTTTCTAGACACACGAGTGTTGTGAGTTTTGGGAGGGCATTGTACACTTATATGTTGGGAGGAGAGCGAACGGGTACATCTTTTATCAGCCACATAAATGAGTGACGAGTGTGTGAGCACTAGTCTTGAATTCCATTGTTCATTTGTGGTTCGCTTTGCGTGACGATTGTTAGGGAGGATTTGTGGTTGGTGGATTTGATTGGTTGACATTGATGCATGCTCGTTAGATTTTGCCTTGAATTATGTCTTTCGTTTTGAAATATGTTAGGGGTGAAGTTGATCTTGTATTCATCGATGATTTCCTTGCTTAGGGACAAGCAAGGATCTAGCTTGGGGGAGTTTGATATATGCGTTTTATATAGAGTTTTTACCCCCGTCCCTTAGTACTTTTTGATCTCAAATGAGCTATTCGGAGCGATTTTTAGTACTAATGTGCTCCTTGTAGTGTGTTTGTAGCTTCAGGTTCATCATTGTAGGAATTAACATATTTTTGTGCATTTCCTACTTATTTGAATCAATACAAGAGATTATATACTTTCGAGAGCGCAAACATTGAGTTGGAAGAATTTTCATGCAAAGCGAATAGTGAAAGAAGTAGAAAACTGAATGTCGTCCACTCTTTTGATCATAACTCATGTTATACAACTCCAAATGCAGCGATTCAAATTGGGTTGGATTCTAGACTTCAAGAGCTTTCCAACGAGTGGTCACTCGCCTAATTCCGACTTATAACGAAGAAGATATGGTGTTTTTAAGATACGGGATCGTGCAGTTTGACGAGCAGATCGTCCGATCGGGCGGCCCATTGCCCGATCGGGCGACGACAACCCCTGAGCGCGAATTTTTGCTTTGTTTCCGGTTTTTTTCTTCTACTTTTGGGCAAGACTATAAATATAGCCCTTAGACATATTATTTGGGATCTTATTTTTTCTAGTACCTTAGTTTATTGCTTAGTTTTTATTTTTTCTCTAAACTTTTGTTAATTACTTTTATTATTGCTTTCAAGTTTCAAACTTTAAATTTCATCCTTTGTTCTTCAATTTGGTATTTATTATTTCTTTCCTTCTTTATTCAATTTTAATTATGTTTTCATTAATCATGTTTTCTTTGTTTAAATTAAATATTTGTGAGTAGTTTATATTCTAGGGTTTTGGGAATCCATGAATTAATATGAAGGGATGATTCAATGTTGTTGATTGTTGGTATTGTGGTTAATTCCTATTGATTGATTTCATTTACTATGCGATTAGATTTGCGCAGGTCTAATTGTATTAGTCTAGCAATATCAAGTTAAGATTCGAGAGATGCAATTTGATGTTTAGGCTTGTGTCAATAGGTAGAACTGGGATTAATACGTAGCGAGAGCCCGTTAATTCTAAGTCTATGATTAGTATCGATTCGAGAGAGCATGCTAATCTAATTAACTGTTCTATTGATTATTAATATTGTTTATCATCCCGGATTGTTGTTCATTGGTGAACCTATGCCCTAGACCTCTTAATATCTTATTTATTCCTCTTTTATTATTGTCTTAGTTTTAATATACAAATCAACCAACTTTCTTGTTTCCCAATAGTTTAGACCTTAGTTTTAATAGTAGAAAGAACGCTTGTTTCCCTGTGGATACGATCCTGACTTCCCTTGCTACCTTGTTAGTGGAATTAGGTTTATTTTTTACTAGGTGATACGACTTTAGCCTGTCATATGACAACCAATCACAATATATAAGATGTTAGAAAAACTGTTCAAAAAGTTCATGTGAAGAAAAATTAGTTATAATCTCTAGTTAAAAGCATTTACATAGTTAAACAATGTAATACACATATTATATGATAAAAAAATCTAAATATAATCTCTAGTTAAAAGCATTTACATAGTTAAACAATGTAATACACATTATATGACCAAAAAAATCTAAATTGTAGTACTAAAGTAAAGAAAATTAACATGTAAATCTCACTCCTCCTCCACTTCTTCTTCCTCCCTCTCTCCCCCCTTCAACCCCAATTCAATTCAATTCCCTGCAACACATTTCCTCTTTCATATATTTTGCGATTCGCATTCATTTCAATTTTACTCTTCCCAAATCCCATTTATTATTCTAATAATTATTCTCTCTTCTAATTTGATTTTAATTTATATTTTAATTTAATAAATTTGTTATGATGCTCTGCTGCTGCACTTCATCTGTGTCAATTTAATGGATCTGTTGCAGCCCACCTATTCTCTCTCCTCAACCCACCATTTTTTCTCTCCTTCAATATAGCAAAACCCAAAATCCGAACACCCATTTTCTCTCTCCTAAAAAATGAGCCCCCTTTGCTGCATTGCCCCAGTTTTAGTCAATCGGGAAAAAAAACTCCACCGGAAACGTGATCGGGAAACCGAAGGAGACAGGATTCGAACGGAGCGTTGATGTTGGTGAAGATTATCGATCTCTGAATCTTCTAATTAACTTGTAAAACATATCCATCTTTGTTTCTTCGTCTTCGTACTCAAATCCATTTGCTGTTGTTGCATGTGATCTTGATTTTGATATTTCCTTCTCCATTTTTGATTTCATCATCTAACTCTACTTAATTTCAACCCTAACAATTTTTTCCCCCCTATTGGAAAGGGCAAGAGCCGAAGAGGCTTTTGATACGACTGTTAGTGGAATGGTTTTGGTATTTATGAATAAAAGTAATTGTGAAATGTTTACCTAGCGTAATTTCTAACTTAATTTATGGCGTAAATTTTTGTGGGCATTGATTGCCTGGCGTAATTTCCTTCACTTGCTACTATAAAAAACTGGAAGGTACAACACTTAGATGTAAACAATGCCTTTTTTCATGGATATATTGAAGAAGAAATCTACATGAAGCCTCCTAAGGGGTACAAGAAAGGAAATTAGGTGAAGTTTGTAGATTGATCAGAAGCATTTATGGTTTAAAACAAGCATCAAGAGCTTGGAATTCAGCCTCGAAAAGCTTCCTTCTGAAACTTGGTTACAAACAGTCAAAGAAATATTATTCTTTGTTCACAAGAGAAGAAAATGGTAATCAAGCAATAATACTTGCCTATGTGGATAATCTACTAATTACTGGATATGATGTAAAAGCCATAAAGCATTTGGAGCTGAGCTTGGATAATGAATTTACCATCAAAGACCTTAGCGAATTGAGCTTCTTTCTTGGAACTGAGATTGACATAAATGGCGATGGTACATTGTTGAACCAGAGGAAGTATATTGTTGACATCCTCAAAGACAACGGGATAGATAACTGCAAAATAACAAGGTTACCTTTTCTTGAAGGAATGAAATTATCCACTGTTAGTGGAGAAGTTTTGGAAAATCCTGAGACATACAGAAGAATCATTGGAAGATTACTTTACTTGAATATTACCAGGCCTTACATTTCATTTTCAGTGCAGCAATTGTCTCGGTTCATGCAATGTCCAAGAAAACCCCACCTTCAGGAAACTCTACATGCCATCAAGTACCTTAAGGGTACTATCCATTGGGGTTTATTCTATCCTAAAACTTCAGAGCTAAAGGTTGAAGGGTATTCAAATGAAGATTGGGGAAGCTGTGCATTCAGTGCAAAATTTCTCACTGGATTTTGCATCTTTATAGGAAGATCCATAGTCTCTTGGAAAACCAAGAAGCAAAAGACGGTGTCAAAGTCTTCTATAGAAGCAGAATATAGAAGCATGTCTCATACCACAAGTGAAATAGTGTGGGTATATGATATCTTGAAAACTGTGAATGTGAGCATTCCTAAGCCAAGCATACTCTATTGTGACAACAAATCAACAAAACACTTATCCCAAAATCTCATTTTTCATGAAAGAACCAAGCATCTTAACATTGACTGTCGTTATGTAGGGATTATATAGAGCAGGGGTTCCTAGATACTACTCATGTTTAGTCAAGCTTGCAACTAGCAGACATCATGACAAAGTCTCTCACTCAACACCCGCACAACTTTCTCTCTTTCAAGTTGGGTCTAGTGACAGATCCCCAACTCCAACGTACTTGAGGGATAGATAGTACACACGTACTGTCACATGTTATTCATGTGACCAGTGTGCTTGTTTTTGTGGCAATGTTTCATTGACCTTATTGGTTGATGTGATGTCCTCTTTTAGTTGGTTGTTTACCTATGTTAGAATCTTCTTAGGGATTGTAATAAGCATATAAATATATGCGTGATTGATGTGTGCAACTAACAAGAGAGTTGGTACACAAAATCAGTGTATTAACAAAGCAAAATGAATGAAATGAAAGCAATAAGTTTGCTGTAAAAGCTTTCTAAAACTTTTGTTTTCTACAGGCAGTCCAGGAATGATCAAGCACAAGTGCCATCGTGTCAGGCCAAGTCGTGCCTTTGTGCCTAAGACTAATTCACTCAGTTTAACGTGTTTTATCGTACTATGTCTCGTCGTGATTTTTAAAAAATATAATAAATAATTGCGGCCCGATCCTGACCCACGACCCACGATTTCATACTCGTGTTGGAGGGTCGACCAGGCCTGGAGCTTACCAACACCTAGTTGTTTGTTGAATTCAAAATCCATCAACACCACTTCTTTATTTTTAGGATAACTCGAGTTAGACTTTAATAAAAGATAACGCCTAGTAAGACTCCTTTCAAAACTCTTGCTTAAGATCATAATAACTCTCTTATCAGCTGATCATTATAATATACGATGAATCGTTGACGTATTACACTGTATAAGTGGTATTATGTAATTATGTATGTGATAGGGCTATTGGTTAGTCCATGAAAATAGCACGAGTACCCTCAATTAATTGTACTTGGATTCAAAATTATTTAGAGACACATATATAAAGGATCATATGACGCAAAAAAATTGACTTTCCTTCTTACAATTCTCCCTTCTTTCTTCACCTCTTTCTCTCTCCTCCGTCTTTCCTCCATCATCATCATTCATCCCCGGTGACCCTCTTCCCCTCCAATTCTTCCGGGGTTACCCAAAATTAAAAAAAAATTAAAAAACCAAAAAAAACCCAGAAATTATTTTACACAAAAATCCAGAAAAAATTCATACCTTCAATCAGAATTATCAATATCATCAATGGCGACACCCGACATGATGGGCGGAGCACAACTTGCCGCCGCAGATCCAGAAGGAATTGACGGTGTTAGAATGTCATGGAACGCCTGGCCGCGAACAAAGGTGGAAGCTTCGAAGTGTGTGATCCCAATCGCAGCATCAATATCTCCGATCCGCGCACACCAAGATATCCCCACCCTCCCTTACGCCCCACTCCGATGCAAGACCTGCATAGCCGCACTCAACCCCTTTTGCCGCGTCGATTACTCCGCAAAGATCTGGATCTGCCCCTTCTGTTTTCAGCGAAATCACTTCCCACCACACTACGCCGGCGTCTCGGAACAGAATGTCCCTGCCGAGCTCTACCCGCAGTACACTACTATCGCTTATTCTACCTCCCCGAACCCAGGGGACCCACATGGGCCGCAATCAGGTGTTCCATCTGTTCCTCCAGTTTACCTCTTTGTTCTTGATACTTGTATGATTGAGGAGGAGATGGGATTTGTGAAATCGGCGTTGCGAAGGGCGATTGTTTCTGTACCCGATAATGCGCTTGTTGGCTTTATATCGTTTGGTACTCAGGTGCATGTTCATGAATTGGGGTTCTCTGATATGAATAAAGTTTACATCTTTAGGGGTTCGAAGGAGATTACTAAGGATCAGGTGTTGGATCAGCTTGGATTGGGTCCATCCTCGCGTAGAGCAGGTGGGCCTGGCCCGGCCGGTGCTGGCCCTGGTGGGTACCCTAGAGGTGGGCAGCAGGTTATGCAGAATGGGTTGCCTGGGTCCGGGGTAAATCGTTTCTTGTTGCCGGCTTCTGATTGCGAGTATTCTCTTAATGCGGTGAGTTTTATGTGCGAATTGATGATGAGTTGTGGTTTATTTTGACAATGCAAGTGGAGTAAGATCTTGAAATTGTGATATTATTTGATCAAAATAGATGATGAAGTTTGTTCAATTTTGATGATATAGTGTCTGGTTGTGGTCAATTTCTCTAATGTAGCACGATGAGTTGTTTTGGCTGTGAATTTTGTAAATGTTATGTATATGGTTTGCAATTATAGGTTTTTCAGGTCTAATTTGAATTGACTGTAGATTTTTCCTTGTTGAGAGTGTTTTGCTCATCGTCTAGGAAGTGACCAAATTCTAAACATATTCTAGGAAGTGATCATAACTTTCTGGTTGATTGCATTATTTTACGCCGCGACCATTGACCAGTCTAGCAACTTCTCCCTTTTGGTAGAGAGTTGCATTTTTTATTAGGTTGTATCAAAGTTCAAGCTTTAGCCTTTTAGTGAAATTTTTTATGCTCTTGGTCT
Source organism: Spinacia oleracea (assembly GCF_020520425.1). Classification (NCBI taxonomy): domain Eukaryota; kingdom Viridiplantae; phylum Streptophyta; class Magnoliopsida; order Caryophyllales; family Amaranthaceae; genus Spinacia; species Spinacia oleracea. Next base: position 24,553,932 of record NC_079491.1, on the reverse strand, counting down.
CAAATTATGTGTCTAAGATAGCGAAGTTGGAGTATCAAGTAACTCACATGGGTACTTGAGGTGAAAAGAAGAGTCAAAGCTATGTAGGCTCTTGTCAAGTAAATAACTTTCAAGTTTTCACTTTTCCAGGCAGAGCAATTTCACCCTTTTTTCTTTCTCTGATTCAAGCAAACAACCACTTATTTTTTTGAAACTTTGGTGAATTGTCTAATATGGGATTGATTTAATACTGAATGTTGTGCGTTTGTGAATTTTAGTTACTCGATGAGCTACAGAGCGACCAGTGGCCTGTTCCACCTGGTAGTAGAGCATTGCGGTGCACGGGTGTGGCATTGAATGTGGCTGCAGGGTTGCTTGGAGCTTGTTTGCCAGGAACTGGTGCTCGGATTATTGCTTTGGTGGGTGGTCCTTGCACAGAAGGGCCAGGAACGGTATGTTTGTTTTGCAACTTATTAAGTATCATGCACTTTCTTTAAGACAATTCCAATCTTTTGTCGCAATTAGTAACATGAACAGGTGTGCTTCTATAGCTTCTATAATGATTTACTTGCCTGTTATAGTGTTAGCTATATTGTGTCATACGCATAGAATGAAGACTAACTGAAAAGGAAACGTAATTTACCACATGCCACTGTATCAATTCCAAGAGACAAGGTGAGAGAAAGTTTAAAACAACTACAGTGGTGGAGCCGTGGAGGGTTATATTCATTTTCCATATTTTTGAAGATCTGGGCTTAATGTTGAAATTGGAGCCAAGTCATGATTTAGATACTTGGTGGGTTTCTCATTAAAAATATCCTCTCCTTTTTTCCAAAGTTTTTGAATGGGCCAGCCTATGTGCTGGATAGAATGGAAACTATGGTATGTTGTGAACTATTGATGATCTATCTATACATGGGTTGGAGGGAGCACCAGGCAGCCACTAACTGAATGACCTCCCTAATCAAGTTCCGTCTCTCCTCTTGTTTTTGTCCACAGCTAATGCTTCTTAAGAAAGTGAAGGTTTCTTCAGCCTGCACTCTTCCTGTTGTATCATGAAGTAAATTTTGTGTCGTTTAGGCAACTTATGGTGTTTATAGGCTCATGCCTAAGCAAGTTTTTTATTTATCCTTTTATTTACCATGCATTGTGCATAATGGATTGTCTTGTGATATGTTCCATCTAAAATCTCTTTGTTTCTTATGCAGATTGTATCGAAAGATTTGTCAGAACCTGTTCGTTCCCACAAGGATCTTGATAAAGATGCTGCACCCTTTTTCCAAAAAGCAGTGAAATTTTATGATACTTTAGGAAAACAGCTTGTTAGCCAGGGTCATGTCTTGGACCTCTTCGCGTCTGCACTTGATCAGGTCTGTCATTATTTGTTGTCAAACACTTAAAACTTGTAATTTCCCTTCAATTTTTTTCCGCTATTGATTGAATGTATTGGTAACGCGTGACTTGTTCAAATTATTCATGTTGATCTAGCATATTGTGTGTATTGGGTTGCTATTCTATACAGTGTGTTATGTTTGCTTTTTCCTGGATGGTCTGCTTTAGGGCATTGTGACAGTTTATTTCAATTGCTATTTTGTTTCCTAATAATGTATAGGTTGTTTTGGAACTATGGTAAATTTCTTACTTTTCAAGTTAATCTTTTAGCTTACAAGTAGCATCTTATTGTAAAATTTTCCTTCAGTTGTGTGTCATGAATGTAATGGAGATTCTTATAAAAAAAGAAGTTGAATGAAAATTGTCTACAGCTTCTGAAATAATCTGTTCACCATCACAACACTGATTTGCTCACTCCCATTATTCCAATTTAGTTAAAAAGCACCTCGTAGAATTGGTAAATGCTACGTTGCTACATAAGGCTATGCAATTTTCTATTTGCACAGTTAAGATTTCCAATTTGTTCAGTAACTGAATCATATTACTTTGAAGGTTGGAGTGGCAGAGATGAAGGTTGCTGTTGAAAGTACTGGTGGTCTTGTTGTGTTATCGGAGAGTTTTGGTCACTCAGTGTTCAAAGACTCCTTCAAACGCCTTTTTGAAGAAGGAGAACATTCTCTTGGCTTATGCTTTAAGTATGTATTTCTTATTTTTAAAAACGAAATTATGTTTGTTATGTCTGGTGTTCTCCCTTTTCTCAATTTGTTGTTTCTTTTGTGCTACTTTTTAAAGACTTCAATAAAGCTTCGGTTGGTACAACAACATATACGGTGTATGTCTTTTTATAACTTAAGTTGTTTTAGATAGTCATGTGTCTTTTGGGGAGGTAAACAGACTTCCCTGGTTACTATTTCCAGTGTGCTGACATTCCAGAATGTGGCAATTCTGCTGCTCCGATAGAACATATAATCATGGCATATTTTATATCCCTTGGCGCTGCAGTGTCTGTCTAGTGAGTAGTGGCTGGTGATCCTGGGAATATGGTCAACCAAGAAATGTGGCAAACAGAACTATCATTGGTATGGTTATAAAAATCATCTGTGGATTCGAAACAAGTTTTAAACCCACATATACCTTGATAGTTCTGTTTCTGCAGACTTGCTGAGTGGCGAGGAAAGAGAAATTTTTAGCTTGTACTTGAGCAATTTTAAAACTGTTGGGCATTGTGAACTAAGGGCAACAAGAAGCTTATTGATTTTGGTGTTCAACAAAATGTAAGGATTTGTAACTAGATCTTTAGCGCAAAATAATATGGAGTATTTTGTACTTATAAAACCATTGGCAGCTAGAACGTAATTACGTCTTTTACTATGCTAAGATTCCTGTGTTTTGGGATATTTATGATAATGGTGAATGGGTTTTATTTATTTGATGAATGCTTTGAAGCAGCGATTACTTCTCAACCCTGTTATGATATTAGGGAAGTTTTTTGAGAATAAATAAAGCTGACATACCATTGTTGTCACTTTTGCGTACCTTATCTAGAAAAGGAGTGCCCTTGACCATAGTGGCATTGCAGTACATAATCTACATATGTTCTTTTTAAGTGTTGGGTCCACTCAAACAAGAGGATTGTTTTCACTAGATTCAACAAGGATTTCGAGTGAACTCCTGTAGGATCTACAAACTTTGATGTTCGGCTATGGTTAACATATCCAAGTCTCTGATCTTGGTGGCTCATTATACTGTAATTTTGGAATTGCTTCTAGGTGAGCTGTGTCATGTGGATAATCAGAATGACGGTTATGAGAGTTTGAACATTGTAGAGACCAATGCTGTGATATTGAACAACTTTGACTTGGAAGTGACTTTGAAGAAGAGTCGTCAAGGGTGGAGTGATTTTGTTGGTCACTGTTGTCGAGCTAATTGTGAATTGTGACAATCATTATCCAGTTGTATTCTCCTGATTACGTGCTGAAAGAAGACATATTGTCCATAGTTCAGTAGGTTTGAATTGTTACTTATGAACATCGCATACTCATCTTCATGCTCTTGTGTACCTCTTGCATTTGCTGCTATCATAAGAACGAAGGAACTTTAGCATGGTTCATTGAGCTGTTAAGAGCAGTATTTTTCTTCAGATGACTGAGAAGATCACTTCAAGTTTAGGCCTAAGATTTAGAGTTTGAGTTCATGCTATTTTCAATTTTGTGGCTTTCTTTCCTTATTTATGTGGTTTTTTCATGACTACAAGATCAATTTATGTTTTTAGTGTGCTTTTGCTATCCTTGTCATGTTTGCTACTAAGATAGGCCATAAGTTTTAAGGTACCTATGCATTTATAACAAAAGATATCTTTGATTTTTTGCTGATACTGTCATTCTTTATTACTCTAGTGGCGCGCTTGAGATATATTGTTCCAAGGATATCAAAATTCAAGGCGTTATTGGACCTTGTACATCTCTAGAGAAGGTTTGGCCTTAAAACTTTGAAGCTTCCTTTACAGTTGCTGGAGAGTTGTCTTATATTTATTCTTCAATTTCACCTTGAATATTTCTGGAACATTTCTCGTGTCAAGGTTTGTGGGCTCAGGAAAATTTTCGAAGTAGGTTCAGTTATGCAACCTAACTCTGTCACTTTTCATCCTTGCAGAAAGGAGTTGCCGTAGCAGATACAGTAATTGGACAAGGAAATACAACGGCTTGGAAGTTGTGTAGTCTTGATAAAAATACTAATTTGACCGTCTTTTTTGATATTTCATCTAGTGAAAAATCAAATCCTCCAGGAACTATGAATCCACAATTGTACTTGCAGTTCTTGACCAGGTCAGTTGCTTTGGTGATTAGATGACTCATACTTGTCAATTGTTTTTGTCAAACATGGACCCTGGATATTTGTTTCCTTTTTTTTTGAAACGGTTCTGGATGTTAAATGTTTTATTTCTCGGCAGTTATCAGAGTCCAGATGGTCAAACAACGCTTCGCATCACTACCGTAAGTAGAAGATGGGTAGAGAGTGTTGTTGGTTCAGAGGTATGTTGCTTGAGAATCTATTTCAGTTTCTGTTTTCTTTTTCGTGCTATTATCGGCGTGATTTGCTCCTTCCTCTCGTTGTTTCTGTTACACATTTTACTCGATTTTCTGTAAACTTCCTTTTCTCTAGTTTATATAGTGTGGCCCAATTTTTTTTATATTAGCTTCATAAGATGTAGAATGGTTGAACTTTTGCAGCTTTTCTCTTGTGTTTTGTAATATATTTTGAATATTTAATGATGGAGCTTGCATATACAAATTTTGGATAATTACTATCTTACTTCGTTAAACGATGAATGTTTTCTCTTACTTAAAAAATATGATTTTGTTAAGCTGTTCAAAAGGATTTTACTTTTCCTGAATAATTAACAAAAATCTATGTGTTTCCCCTTAATGCCTTTATTTTACTTTGCAACTTACGAGTACTGTGCCATGGAATTTTTCCAAACCCCAAGCAAATATAAGTTAAATCTCAGAATCGAGCTATACCAGTTGATGCTTTTGTTCTGTCGTAGTTTATAATCTGGCAACTCAGAGTCACCTGTGGAGTACATTGTATTTATGCATTCCTCATATTCATATCAATATGTAGAGGGACGTTAAATTACATTAGATGGACTTATGGTTTGGTTGATAGGGGAAAATTTACCCCTTGGGATAGTGAGTCAGCCGACTACAGAGCTGGATGCTGCTATTTATCTGGCTTTGTTTGTTGAGAATTGAGATGTACTACTCTAGATGTTTCTTTTTGTTACGGTTACTATTTATAAATTATAATGTGAATATGCGATCTCTGTGAGTTATCAGTTAGAATAAACATTTTAGTCAGTAGAAGATAAGAGCATTATTCTTTTATAGTATTTTTGATGTCCTGTCCAGATAGTCATATATTCAGTAGAGCCTTGTTCAATAAAGTTGTAAAATTTGAGTGGGCTACTGTCTACGTTAGTTTGTTTAGTTTTGTTGTTTTCTGAGCTGAATATTTTGGAAACGTAGTGGCCAATATTAAGACAGGAGATTCTGTTTGCAGGAACTTGTACAAGGCTTTGATCAAGAAACTGCTGCTGTGGTAATGGCTAGATTATGCTCACATAAGATGGAGATGGAGGTATTTTTATTTGTCCTTGGCTCTGTTAACTGCTTTTTTGGTTCCCAATTTGAAGACTTGTATCTGATTGTATGTAACTATGTATCCTGGCATCCCGCTTATAAGAAAGGGGCTTGAGCCGTTATATGAACTTCTCATTTTTCCTATTAGTGATTCCTATTTCTGAGTAAGTTTACAAGTCGCATGAAAAACCTGCAGACAGCCTTATGCTAGTTCATTTAGGATCAATTATGGAAACTTCAGTGTTCACTTTCCCTCAGGCCTTAGTCGTATTGCATGTTTTCTGTATTTGTAGCCTGTGCTCACCTTTTAATATTACTGTTGAGATCATGTTTGCTGTAGTTTCTGTTTCTTGGTGTAGATCTTGTGCCTGATGCCGGATGTCTTATTGCAGGAAGGATTTGATGCTACGCGGTGGTTGGATCGGAATTTGATACGTCTTTGCTCCAAATTTGGTGACTACCGTAAAGATGATCCAACATCATTTACACTAAATCCTTGTTTTTCCTTGTTCCCCCAGTTTTTGTTTAATTTAAGACGGTCACAGTTTGTGCAGGTACTAACTAATGGGTTATTTATTTACTTGAAATTAAGTTTGTATAATGGGTTTTAATTATATGTTATTGTCTTACAACAGGTTTTCAACAATAGTCCTGATGAAACTGCCTATTTCCGTATGCTGTTGAACCGTGAGAACATTACTAATGCAGCTGTGATGATCCAGCCATCACTTATATCATATTCCTTCAGTATTCCGCCATCTCCAGCAATGTTAGATGTGCAATCTATTGCAGCTGACCGCATCCTTTTGCTGGATTCCTATTTCAGTGTGGTTGTTTTCCACGGCATGACAGTTGCTCAGTGGCGCAATTCGGGCTACCATAATCAACCTGAACACCAGGTCTGTTCATCATTTTTGGATGATAGATTATAGCTTTGTCTCAAAGGTTCTTTTTGCATGTATTCAGGATCAAAGGAGGGGTATTTGGTGCAACTAGTCTAAGGCATTATTATGTTCTCTTTCTCTTTTCTCTTGGGGCTGGGACTGACACAGAGGGTGGGGCATTATGTCCTACATCTTGTCGTTTCAGGATGGCATTAAGTTAAATGAATGCTTTGGTGAACTTTCACTTATGTCTTTTGTTAAAAGCTTGGTTTCGTTTAACATATCAAGTTGAGGTAGTCTAATACTCTAATCAAACAGTTTAGCTTAAACTAATCTTGTTGACAATGGCGGATCTTAGGTATGGCTGGGGCGGGCCTGGCCCCCCCGGCCGAAAAATTTTGTAGTGTATTTTTAGTTACGGCCCCCCCTAAAATTTGTGTGTAATTGTATAATTAAATAGTATATTGCTTAATTTTTTTCTACCGGCCCCCTTCATAAAACCGTTCAAGGTCCGCCACTACTTGTTGAGGTAACTTAGTTAGTTAGTGGTGACAAATTGAAAAGTAAAGACTTAGTTGTGTGTTCTAGGAGTTAGAAAAAAAAATACTGGTCCATTGTCTATATCTTGTACAGTTGATCTCTGACTCTGTAAACCTTTATTTATTAGCATCTGTGATTTACTTTTCAGGCCTTCAAAGAATTATTAGAACTTCCACAAAAGGATGCTCAGATGATCATCCACGATCGTTTCCCTGTCCCCAGATTGGTTGTTTGTGATCAGCATGGGTCTCAGGTTAGCACATTTCTGTGTTCTCATAGAATAAATGAGAAATTAATTTTGAATAAATGAGATGATGCAGTTCCGTGTATCATGTACTTGTTGTTTATTTTCTTACAAGCACTGGGCATGGTGTTATTCTGAGTGAAACGGTTTCTGAAGGGGCATTATATTAGGAAGTGAAAATTGTTAATAAGATTGTTGTGTATGTTTAGTAGAGTAAATTTATAATGGCATGTCTTGTTTAGTATTACCTTAGTTATTTAACTGGTGCTGCTTTTGGGTACAACGATGAACAGGCTAGATTTCTGTTGGCGAAGTTGAACCCGTCAGCAACATACAACAATGTGAATGAAATGGCGAATACTGTGTCGGATGTTATATTTACGGACGATGTTAGTCTTCAAGTGTTCTTTGAGCATCTTCAGAGATTGGCCGTGCAATCTTGATGGGATTGGGATTGGGATTGGTCCCCGTTGTACAAGTTATGTTAAAACAAAAGCGTAGAGTGGTGAAATATCTTCTTGGGTTCTTATGTTGTTAACCTCTCTCAATGCCTTGCTAGTGCCCTTGGGTTTAAAGATAAATGTGGACATATATATATATATATAAATATAATTCTTTTGGGGGGTGGCATTTCATCGAGGTTTGACACAATAAAGAGCGAGAAGCCCATTTGGCTCTTTATGTCATACAGGAAGACACAGTTGTGAGAATATATCACTTGTTTCAGGCGGCAGCTTTTTTAGTCAGGATAATTTTCATTTCTCTTGTAATCGTCACAGGTTTTATTTTGTTTAATTTTTTGAAATTTTTGTAATTGGAATTCATCAGGTTTTATGTAGTGCATTTGTTCCTAGACTTAGGAGCATACTCATGTTTCTGTCTCATTATCTTTCCTCCAAGTTCCAAACTGTAGAATACCCCTATTTGTTTTTCATGTTTGGACATATTTCTCGAATTTTGGTACAGTTCTTGTTTTCCAACCCTTGGCCTTAGCGAGGGTTGAAAAGAAGGAAAACTAAGGATTTCTTGTAGTTTGTTGATTCTCTTGTGGTATTAACAGATTTTAAACAGCTGAGTCGTGCTCTCTTTGTTCAGGATGTATTTTACAAACATTGGCGATTATCCTTAGTCCACTATGCGCGCCTTGATTCCCGTAAAAGCTTATTATGTCGAACAAGTAAGTTTAAACCATTTCAAGCGAATAAAACATACAACATATATAGCCATGTACTATAGTAAACATTTGATACTGAGAACGTTACATTTTATTGAAGAGAAGTGAAAAGATGACAACACAAGGCATCTATTAGAGTATTAGATAGATTCTGCACTCTGATGACCTGAGAAGATGTTTTAAATTAAGGAGCAAAGTTGATAGGAGGATTATCTTCAAAGTCCCACAGCTCGTCCACACTCTTGAATGGCCCATCCTTGTTAACAAACAGAGTTTCGCCGTCCATAACTCGTTTCTACAACACGCCCAAAACAAGGTGTTATTTATCATAACCCTTAGCGAAAAACCATTATTCAAATTCAGAGTTGAAGATTACCTGTTGTTTGATGGTTGAAAGAGCATCGAAGTCTTCGTCAGGTAATTCCCACCCGAAAACATGTATGTTTTCCTTGATTCTTTCCGAGTTACTCGACTTAGGAATGACACTGGTCCCTCTCTGTATACCCCATCTTATTAGTATTTGAGCTGGGCTCTTTTTTAGCTTCTTTGCCACTTTCACCACCACTGGATCATTCATTAAATCTCTCTTTCCTCCTGAACCCAACGGCGAGTATGCCTGCGCAAATTATAACAACTATCACCTATTATCTATTAGGGAGTATATATCTAGAATAACCAGCCATATTGTCCATAGTTGATGTGCTCTTATCTCCATAGTTGTATCATATTGTCATATACTCTATTTTCAACACACGCGACTACTTAAGAACATAGTTCATGCTATAATATAATCTTACAGTGACATGGATCTCATTCTCCCTGCAAGCATTAAACATTTTCGCATTCCTCCATCCAGGGTGCATCTCCATCTGTAATGCAAATTCATCACTTTCTTCAAAACCAAAATGTCAGTACGTTCAACTTGAAAACGTACTCTATTTTCATCTACTAATTAATCTTGTACATACGAGTAATTCGTATTTATAGAATAATACCTGACAAACAGAAGGCTTAACAAGAGCAAGACTCAATAGCTTGGTAAGCTTTGTGACAGTGAAGTTAGAAATGCCAATGTCTTTAACAAGGCCATCCGCGAAAAGCCTCTCCATTTCTCTCCAAACACCTTTCATGTCAAACTCTAGCACGTCCCCTGCTTTCGGTGGCCTGCTTGCTCCTTCCTTTAACCGAAAAGGCCAATGGATCTGCATACCACGAAATTTACTATTGTTACTGATATTGTATCATAAATATATATATGTATATATAGATTGATGAAAACGTTGAAAAGAGGATCAAAATGCGATTAACGACTTTAAGGTAAGATATAATGTACAAGGTAGAGATCAAGATAATCAAGTTGAAGTTGTTGGAGGGTGTTCTCGAGTGCAGGTCTAACCCTCTCTGGAGTCAAATCAGTGCACCTACAAAACCAATCAAAAATGGATGACTTAATGTTTTTTTTTTGAAAAAAAAGAATTCGTAATGTTCATAAAAAGGTTGGAAATGAACCATAGTTTAGAGGTAATAAAAAGGTCCTTTCTCTCAAGTCCAGCATGAATTGCAGCCTTGATGCCTTCACCAACCTGATGTAAATTTGATTTTGCAGTAAGAATGGAGTTTAATCAACTTGTTTTACAAGAAAATTTGTTAGAAATGCAACAAAAACACTACTACAGAGTAATTAATATGCAAATTTTAGTATTATGAAGAAAATATACCTCCTTCTCAACCCCATATTCCCAGGCTGTGTCAATATGCCTGTAACCAGCCTGCACCAACACTTGTGAATTGTGATTATCCAATAAAATAGGGAAAAAAACATACGTAGTACTCGTTATAGGAAAAGAACCGAGTCAAGTGGAGATGGAGAAACTAAATAACTTTAACTTATCAATTTCATCTCTTTATACGGAGTACTTCATAAGGTTTGTTAACCTCGATAGTGAAAAAATACAATGAAAATTTCAGTGTGTTACCAATCAATTGTGTGACAAAGAGACTACTCCATGTCACTGTCATAATTAAAACAACTTGACTTTCACGTTTCATGCTTGCAAACTCACTAAGTTAAACCATACATACCTCTGTCTATTTATAAGTAAATATTGTAAAAATTTTGAGATAGAACTAACAAGATCGCGCACGATTATATTTTAAGTTATTTTTAAATCACCAAAGAAGGTGAATATAGAATATGCAAATGGTGCATATGTTCACTTAGTTGCAACTAGTCTTATATGCACGCATAAGAAGAAGATTTGTGCTATTACATTTAAACCTGAAATAACATGTAAAAAATATAATATAAATGCGATGCGTGCGAATATAAGAAACATATAAATTAGATAGAGTCGAACGCTATAAACAAATTGATTAAAATTGTAAGAATTTATTTAAGGGGCTAAATGGATTAAAAAACTGTTCCTATTGGGTAGGTTGTCATTATATTCTCTATTTTTTAAATGTGGATGATATTTTAGTAATCCAAGGGACACACCAAAAGTGGATTTACTTAAACAACCTCACATCTTCACTTATATAATAGAGATTAATATAAACGGAGAAAGTATGTTCTTATCCTTAGTTTATTGCAACAATTATTTTATAAAGAAAGTTTCACAAATATTGGAACTTTTTCCCTTAAATTGATTGTATTAACCGGTTTGACCTGTAGTTTGTATGAAAAAAATACTTGACAAATTGAAATTGCATATTCATACTTATCTTCCCTTAAAATATTAAAAAGAATAACCAATATTTCCCTTAAAAGATTAAAAAGAATAAGTGAATAACCAATATTCCTGGAACAAATGACCTACAGGAGCGACCTAGCGCCTTTAAATGTATTTTCTTGGCTCAAAATTCCTTTTCAGCCCTCTTTAACCAGAAACTCCAATCGGACATTTCCAAATCATCAAACTATTTTCTATTGCGTTTGGATCAAACATAACGAAATTGTATCAACATATCGGGTGTTTGGTTGAGAAATAAGTTTTTTTTTGTATGTACGGAGACGAACTTTACTGAATCAATATGTATGTTAAGTTATTCAATTCAACTACGCATGTCAAATGTTTTACCCCTCTCAGGCAGGGGTGCAAACGAGCCGAGTAGAGAAATACCATGTTCATGTTTATTTAATTTAGGCGATCCGAACTTTCAACCGAGCTCAAAAATTTGTCCAAGCTCATTTCGTTTAAGAGATTTTGTGTTCGTAAACGATCCATGAACGTCTCGTTTATTAATTGAGCCAAGTTCATAAACGGTGTTTTTCCTTAAATGAGATTTGCGCCATGAGAGTTTAATCAATTGAAAATATAATTTTGAAAATGTACTTATTCCGCCATTTAATTTCAAAATATTTTTATTTTATGATATATTTTTGTAGATGTTAAAATTAAAGTCAAAGTACAATTTTTAACTATAAAACAATTATACATGACAAATTTAATAATGAATATAAATAGACGATTTTGGTCATGAACATATAAATGAGTTGTTCATGAACCTAAATGAACGAGTATATGTATGTTCATGTTCAAACTCGTTGAATAAACAAGGTTCAAAAGTTATTCAAGCTCGGCTCATGTATTGAGCTTTAATCGAGCCCGAACCCGAGTAGGTTATTGAGAGTGTCGACTCATTTGCACCCTACTTTCAGGTGACATGAGCCCACTTTGGGACTCCATGAACTCCACAGACTCAGGCCCGGCCCTAGGGGGTAGGCGAGGGGTGCGACCGCCTAGGGCCCAAGGCGGAAAGGGGCCCAAAATAATTGTCTATCCAGTAATTTAATACTGATAATAAACAACGCATTAAATACACATGTTATTTCCTTGGCTCATTGGTAGAAAGTAACTTCTAAAGTTATAGTATCTACTAGATTAACTGGTATTTTTATATGCTCAAAATGAACCTTTATTTTCAAAAACTATCTCTTTACGCATATTAATTATCTTATAATTAAGTGAGTATTTATTTTATTGAAATATTTCAAGAAATCAACTAGAGCCGGATTTTGAAATTCTTGCAGGAGATATAGTAAGTTTTTATTGATATGAATTCAACAATATAATGGATTTCACAAAAAAAAAAAATATTTCTGTTAAAGACGTATTATTTTGAAAGGGGCCCAAATACCTTATTTCGCCTAGGGCCCTCGAAAGGTCAGGACCGGGCCTGCACAGACTTGTGTTGATCATTTTGTTGGTTATACAATAAGTTGGGTGAAGAGAAAATAACAGAAGTTGTTAAGTTGATGTAACATAGGTACACAAGTTCATACCATGTTAAAGAGTTAAAGTGACACGAATACATTGAATAATATACTAATACCACCTCAGAGTTCATGTTCTAGCCTCTATGGCACGAAGAAATGAGCTCTAAGCTCTGGGTTTTCTTGCCAAAAGAAAGAAAAAAAACATCCTAAACAGTAAACACCTCACACTCCGTAGCTCTTAAACCTATGACCCAAGTCAGGGTGAGAGTTAAATTAAAGAAAAACTCTTGTGTGCCCCCGATCTACGGTATTTTATTGTAGATCCAAATATAAAAAGTGAACCAGACCAAAGATAGAAGTGACCTTATTTGAAGACTAAAGTTACCTTACTCAAGTATAAATGTGACCCTAGCCATTGAAAAGATACAACCCTAACAATAAACATTGAAGTCCCCCGATTAAGAGTGATATGCTTGTTACAAGTTATAATTATGACCAATACAACACCAACAATGAAAATATACACCAATACATAAGTCTAATATAAGTAGTAGGCTACGTGAATTTTGACCCCATACCATGTACAATATTATTTGTTCTACATTTGAGCTAATACCAGAAAATAAGGTAACTTATAAGTACAATAAAGAGAACTTATAACATCAATAAGGATAACTAACAGAACAGATTAGGTGCGGATAACCTTCCTCCTTTAAAAGGCCACATAATATATTATCGTAGATCGATCTTTCTGAAAAATTTGTGTTATCAACTAAATAATATTATCAATTTAAAAGGATGAAAATCTAAATTTGTTAAATTTTAAAGACCACAATTTAACTATTAAATATTTTAATAAAATATTGACATGACATTTGAAGGTTTTAAGAGAAGTCCCTTGATCTTTCTCTTAGAATAGGTAAGTTAACATAATACAAATATCGGAATTATATTTACATGACGATTCCTAATATAGCAACATACAACAATCAAAAGTATTAAAGCAAAATGTAAAAATTGAGCTACACAAAAGTAAAATAAAATAAAATGAAGAAAACGAAAAGTAAAGATATACCTCAAGAATAGCAGTTTGAACAGAGTAACGAGCTTGAGAGCCAGATTGCCAAGTCCCCAAACCAAGAGATGGGATTGAATGACCACTCGTCATTAATCTAAAGTAGTTCATTTTCTCATTTGATTCGATAAATGTTGCTTGATGCATTTTTATTTTTCTTCAATTTCCCCTTTCTTTCTATTTGGCCCTTGTTTTAGAAATTTAAAACAATCCAGGTGTGTAGTTAACCACTATTTATATTGATATTAGAGTATCAGCCCGTTAGCCACGTAGCTTATATGATCACACTTCTTGAAACATCTATTGTACATCTGTTCCTTCCAAATTGCTTTCTTATATTTTCAAAATATACTAAGGAGTATGAACTATGAAGCAGGAAGCTAACTTAAAGTAGTGACCCTTACCGACCTTGATCCTTTTTTTTTTTTTGAAAACACCGACCTTGATCCTGATAAAGTGGTACGTAGTTAAAATTAGGAATAAAATGATTAAATAAATAAATGATTTTTTTTTTCTTTCACAAATGACCTTTTATGATAAATGATTTTTTTTTTTTAAAAAAAAGTGAAATAAAACTTGTACGGAGTAGAAGTAACCTAGCAGATCATCCATGTCACAGCAGACCATCGGACATCTGATAAGACAGATCAAGCAAAGCAACCGCAGGAAGTACCTATTGAAAGTACCACAAGTCCTCAAGAACCGCACAGACCCTCAGGTCTGCGGGGAAACGACCTGCTAGACGACAACATAGATACGTCGTTAAGCAAAAGGACAAACAACAAGTACATCACTAGCGTACACGCGGCAACATCTGAATAGGCCAAAGTACTGAATAGTACGCCTATAAATACTGCCGTCCCCATTCATTTGCGGACACGTTCAATACAAGTACAATTCTTAACCCTCTCTACTTTCTCTCTCTAGAGCATTATCTCATTTGCTGACTTAGGCATCGGAGGGGGTTTCCTCGGTTAAATCCCCGAGGTTAGCTTACGTTCGTTCTGTCTGACAGCGCAACATCACCAGGCAGGGCAACATCACCAGGCAGGGCTCCCCCAGTTCCATACTCGGAACAAGTGGCGCTAGAAGGAGGGGACTTCCCAGACCTTGCTTCTAAAAGACCTACCCTCTCACACAATGACTGAGTCAAGCGAACCGATAATCCAGCAGATAGAACCACCCACCTCAAAAAACAACCAGAGAACCACAAATGTACCCTTGTTCGGCATGCCTCAGAGTCTTGGTCCGCCAAGAGAGACACCACAACCCAGAGCTATGGCAACCCCTAGCCAGGGCCAGGGTATCCCAATTCCAACCAGTGCCTCACTAGCACGATTGGGGGCACAGTTCTCACCCGACCAGATGCGCACAGCAATAGAAGTCCTGACATTCCTTACTCAAATAACCCCACAAGCCCAGGTCATGAGAACAGCCCCAGAGGTTGAGGTTGAGCAGAGGAGAAAACGTCCCAGACCCCAACATAGTCCGAATGTTTGGAGGAGGAATCTGCAGCAAGACATGGAAGGGGCTGATAATCAAGAGTATGAAGCAGAGAGTATCACACCAAGCAGAGCTCAACCCCGGGCAAGGACTGAACAAGCACCCAGTCATAGACACCACTCTGTGTCAGGTACGCCCAATCCCATCCGAGCAGTAGTTAAGCCTGATAATTCTCCCTTCTGCGATGAAATACTCTCTGAAAGAAGGGAAAAGATAAAAATGCCCACCTGCAAATACTCCGGAAAGACAGACCCAACGAATCACCTCTCTGCCTTTGGGGGACACATGATGCTATATACCAATACAGACTCTATGTGGTGTAAGGTCTTTCCTTCCACTCTAGAGGGGATGGCACAGAGCTGGTTTGGTAAAATACCCAAAGGCACCATAACATCTTTCCGGTAGCTAGCTATCTTGTTTCGCACCCAATACGTGGCAAACATTGCCAGAGAAAGGATGACAGGGGAGCTGATGTCAGTCATCCAGGGGCCTCAGGAATCTCTGAGGGAATACATATCCAGATTCAATATGGAGGCGTCGAATATACCCAAGTTGCAGCAAGAGGTAGCAGTCCTGTCCATGATGACTGGTCTGCGGGATGGAGAGTTCAAGAGTTATCTGGGCAGAAAATCATTCACAACCCTGGCAGAGGTACTGGGAAAGGCAAATGAATTTATAAAGAGTGAAGAAATTGGCAGAGCAACCTCACGTCGATATGTGGCAAGCGAGAACAATTACGGTAGTCAGAGCAAGAAAGAGCCATACAAAAAAGAATACCCAGACAGAAGAGAAAACCCACAGCCAAGAAGAGACTGGCAGGGACCAGGCAGAGGCAAAGGTAACGAATTCAAAACTGAAAAAAGGGGGAAGTTTAATGAGTATACCCCCTTAGTGGCATCCAGAACTCAAATTTTTGCCATCAGCAAAGAAGACGAGAAGTGGCAGAGACCTCCCAAAATGTACAACAAGTACAGGGACCCAAAAAAGTACTGTGACTTTCACAGAGATCATGGCCACCTCACAGAAGAATGCACTCATTTGAAGGATAATATCGAAGATCTGATCCGGAGGGGATACTTGACTCAATTCAAAGCAAAAAGCTCGTATAGCAGGACCTATGAGAACAGAGATAATGATAATAGGTCCGACAGTAAGAAGGCGGAACCCAAGCAAAGCTATCCAGCAGACCAAAAGAGAATGGGCGACATTTTGGTCATAACAGGAGGGCCAGTTTACGCAGGAACCACTGTTAGCGGGGCCAAGGCCAGTGTGAGCGAATTCAAACACCAGGTTAATTACCATAATTCTGGCAGGTGGCCCGCCCCTCCAAAAATCCCACAGTGCACTTTCACAGAGGAGGACTGTAAAGGCATAATATACCCCCATGACGACCCTATGGTATTAGCCCTGAACGTAGCAAACAGAAAAATCCACCGTATTCTGATAGACGGAGGTAGCTCTGCGAACATCTTGTTCTGGCCTGCTTTCCAAGAGTTGCAAATTGATGAGAAATACGTAAAGCCAGTCAATTACCCAGTAATCGGATTCACAGGAGCCACAGTGATACCAGAAGGGATAGTCAGTTTGCCAGTGCAGATTGGCCAAGGGAAGGATATCAAGGACATCATGGTAGACTTCATGATTGTGAAAGTCCCCGCAGCCTACAACGTCATTCTTGGCAGACCATTCATCCATGACGCAGGGGCTGTAGTCTCCACTTATCACCTCACCATGATGTATACGACAAATGATGGCCGCTCAGCCAAGGTCAAAGGCAGTCAGGAGCAGGCTAAGAAGTGCTACCACACTGCGCTAAAACAACCACCCAGACCCCCACCACTGGCAGAAGAGGAACTTCCCCAATCCCGAAAAAGAAAGAGAGCAGAGCGCAAAAAAGACAAGTTGTTAAGCATGGAAAACTTCGAGCATCGGGAGGAAGGTCTGTTGGAACCCACGTCAACTGACGAAACTGAGGAGATAGAATTAGAGGAAGGGTTGACAGACCGGACGGTTCGAATTGGCACAGACGTAGATCTATCCCTCAGAGTGAACCTCATTGGTCTGCTGAGAGAGCACGCAGACATATTTGCTTTCTCAGCGGACGAAATGCCAGGGATTGACCCCAGTGTCATGGTCCATAGACTGAATGTCAGCAGAGAAGTTAGGCCAGTGAAACAGAAGAAGAGAAATTTCTCGGCAGAGAAGAATGTAGCCATCCAAGAAGAAATCAACAAATTGCTAGCAGCCAAGTTCATAGAAGAGTGCGATTACCCAGAATGGCTGGCTAACGTTGTGATGGTAAAGAAAGCAAATGGTCAATGGAGGATGTGTGTAGACTTCACGGACCTAAACAAGGCCTGTCCGAAGGACTGTTACCCATTGCCCAGAATAGACCAGCTGGTTGATTCCACCAGTGGACACGCTCTCTTGAGTTTCATGGACGCATTTTCCGGCTACCATCAGATCAGTTTACTCGAATCAGATCGTAAGAAAGCTGCTTTCATCACAGACGCTAGAGTTTATAACTACAAAGCTATGCCATTTGGCCTGAAAAATGCGGGTGCAACCTACCAGAAGCTTGTAGATAAGATATTCGCACAGCAAAAGGGCCGGAATGTGGAAGTATATGTGGATGATTCCATAGTCAAGAGCAAAAAAGAGGCTGATCACATCGCAGACCTGCGAGAAACATTTGCTACGTTGAGACAGTACGACATGAAACTAAACCCAAAGAAATGTGTGTTCGGTGTTAAGTCAGGAAAATTCTTGGGATTTCTGGTCAGTGAAAGGGGAATAGATGCCAACCCAGAGAAGGTGGAGGCCATACTCAACTTGCCAGAGCCAAGAAACATACGAGATATACAGAGATTAACTGGAAAGATGGCAGCACTCACTCGTTTTATCAGCAAATCTGCAGATAGATCCCTCCCATTTTTTCAGGTACTGAAAGGCAACAAAACATTCAAGTGGGAAGCAGAGCAAGAAAAGGCATTCGCAGAGGTAAAGAATCACCTGAAGAGCCTCCCAACAATAGCCAGACCAGAAGTAGGAGATGTTTTGCAGTTGTACATCTCGGCCTCCAAAAAGACTGTAGCAGCAGCCTTAATAGTGGAAAAGGACAAGGCCCAACAACCGGTATATTTCGTCAGTCACATTCTCAACCCCGCAGAGCAGAGGTACCCACTGATCGAAAAAATGGCCTTCGCAATTATGATAGCTGCCAGGAAGCTGAAACCATACTTCGACGCTCACAAGGTACAAGTATTAACAAATCAGCCTTTGGAGAAATCATTACGAAGGCTGGATACCTCAGGCAGACTGCTGAAATGGGCGGTAGAACTCTCAGAGTACGATATTGAATACAGGCCAAGAGCGGCCATAAAGGCACAGGCATTAGCAGACTTCATAGCTGAGGCATCTTACGAGGAGGAGGAGGAGGAACCTCTGGGGACCTGGCAGATATATGCAGATGGCTTAGCCGCAGTTACGGGGTCAGGAGCAGGCATTATAATGACTTCACCAGAAGGCAATGTCTTTGAATATGCCATAAAGTTCAAGTTCAAAGCCTCAAATAATGAAGCAGAGTACGAAGCAGCGATCGCAGGCATTCAAATGTGCAAGGCAGCGGATGCTAAGAAAATCGTGTTGAAAACAGATTCCCAGTTAGTGGCCAGTCAGTATAGAGGCGAGTATGAAGCCCGAGAACCGTCCATGCAGAGGTATCTGGCACTGATGAAAGAAGCAGTAGCCCAGTTGGAAAGCTTCGAGATCCAGTTGGTCCCCAGAGCAGAGAATAGCCAAGCAGATGCTCTCTCAAAATTAGCAAGCTCTTCGCTGCAAGACCTGGAAAGAACAGTGATGGTGGAAGTACAGGAAGAGAAGAGTATCGATAAGAGGCCTATGGTAAATGCCATCAGCACAGAGCCTCAGTGGTACGACAGTATAGTATCATACAAGCTTGGCAGGGGTCTCCCTACAGCAGAGCCAGAACAGAAGAAGATAAAGCGAAACGAACACTGGTTTGTGATCTACCAGGGCAGATTGTACAAAAAATCCTTCTCCCTACCCCTGCTGAGATGCGTCTCAACAGAGGAATCACAGAGAATCATTGAAGAAATTCATGAAGGAATATGCGGTAATCATATTGGGGGTAGAACACTAGCCTTAAAAGCTCTCAGAGCAGGGTACTATTGGCCAACCATGGTGAGTGACTCGCAGTCATACGTGAAGAAATGCGACAAATGCCAAAAGTTCGCTCCAGTAATCAATCAGCCCTCAAATGATCTGCAACCAATCATCAATCCCATACCATTCGCTCAGTGGGGAATGGACATCCTGGGTTCGTTTACAGCCGCGAGTGGAGGAAGAAGATACTTGATCGTGGCAGTGGATTATTTCACCAAGTGGATAGAAGCAGAGCCCACAAAGAGCATAACAGCAAAACGAATGAAAGACTTCATCTGGAGAAACATCATCACAAGATTTGGCATCCCAGAAAGTTTGGTCTTTGATCACGGGACACAATTCGATTGCACACCGGTAAAGGATTATTGCGCAGGGCTAAGAATCAAGTTCGCTTACGCATCAGTATGCCACCCACAGAGCAATGGACAAGCCGAGGCGGCGAACAAACAGATCCTTGGAGCTCTGCGAAAGAAAATCGAGGATTTTAAGGGTGCATGGGCAGACCTCATACCAGAAATTTTGTGGTCCAATAGAACAACTGAGAAAGAGGCGACAGGAGAAAGTCCCTACAAGTTAGCCTTTGGAGCAGAAGCAATATTACCGGTAGAGGTTGGCCTGCCCAGTTTCAGAGTGCAGTACTATGATGAAAGCACTAATGAACAACTCATGAGGGAATCATTAGACCTTCTGCCAGAGGTAAGGTTGCTAGCAGAGCTGAGACTCACAGCAAACAAAGAGAGAATGAGCAGAGCTTACAACAAAAGAGTCAAGCACAGACCTATGCATGTGGGAGACCTGGTGCTTAGACGAACAATAGCCACAGGAAAGGGCAAGGCAGAGGGGAAATTCACTGCAAATTGGGAAGGACCATACCAGATCACAAGGGAGATAGCCCCTGGCTCATATCATCTCATGACAATGGATGGAAAAGAGTTAAAGAACAGTTGGAACGCCAACATGCTCAAAAAATACTATGTTTAGTATAAGTGATCTATACAATGATAAGGCAAGATAAGCCAAAATTATCCCTTTTTGTACTCCTTTTTACAGAATACATATAATGAAATGAGCTTGGCGGTTCCAAGAAAAGATATGGTGATAAGCAAAGTACGATGTAACTTAGAAATACACCATGATACACACATTCAACAGATGACTTGACTTGATCACTCAAGTTAGCTGAAGAACAGTGTCATGATGAATTTCTAAGTTAGAATATCGCAGAGCAATTTCTGAGTTTTGTCTTGGCCAAAACCAAGGCAATTCAAAATTGGAAGCAGCCCAAAAGGCTAGCTAGACTATCGCAGAGCAATTTCTGAGTTTTGTCTTGGCCAAAACCAAGGCAATTCAAAATTGGAAGCAGCCCAAAAGGCTAGCTAGACTATCGCAGAGCAATTTCTGAGTTTTGTCTTGGCCAAAACCAAGGCAATTCAAAATTGGAAGCAGCCCAAAAGGCTAGCTAGACTATCGCAGAGCAATTTCTGAGTTTTGCCTTGGCCAAGGCCAAGGCAATTCAAGGTTAAAGGCAGCTCAAAAGGCTAGCCAGAATACCGCTGAAATGTCACAGAGCAGTCCCTAAGTTTGCCTTGGCGAAAGCCAAGACAGTCCAAAAGGGGAGGTAGTCATAAGACAGGCTATAAAGTTTGACTCTGATCAAGGCTAGAACTTTCCAAAGGCAAACAAGATATCAAAAATTGGCTAAGTACTTAGCAAAATATGCATATCAAATGCCGGCGGCTATACCTTCATTAAAAACCAAGGAAAATAGATAAAGTACAGCCCTACAAAATGGCTCTGGGCAGTAAAAATACCAGCCCAACTCGAAAATATTTCAGAAATAAAAGGCAGCAATAAACTAACTACAAATTGTTCCAAAAACGAAGTGACACAAACGCCACCACCCAATAGGGTAAACGCAAAATAATATTGTTCAAAACCAAACTATTACATAACAGGCCCAGTAACACAAGAGTAACAGGGGGATAGCCGCCACACCCATTATTCGTTGTTGCCCGCAGCATCATCCTCGTCAGAGAAGGGCAAGTCTCCTGGGTGAATGTTCTCAACGCAGAAGTCAGGCACATCATTAGGTTCCGCGGCATGTCCCTCAGCAGTTTCAGCCTCTCGCAGTTCCCTAAGGATAGTAAGGTGCAGGCCAGCGAGCCAATCCTCCTCGATTAAGCTCCAATCAAACTGCGGATACTTGTGCTTGATTATAAGAGAGGCTGCCTTCCACCGACCATCATACCTCTGCGTCAGAAGAGCATACTGAGCGTCAGATCGACAGAATACTCGCACAGCAGCAGCCACCTCCTTCTGCACAGAACGGCGAAGGCCTGCCAGCTCATCAGCATGCCTCTGCTCAACAAGGCTTAGCTGCTCCGCCAAATCTTTAGTGCGTTTCCTCTCAGCCGCTATCTCCGCCTGAGCTTTGGCCAAGCTCTCCCTAGCTGGACGCAGAGCAACAACCTCACTGGCCAAATTATCCCTCTCCACAGATATGGCCTGAACGTTGGCATTAGCAATGGTAAGGGAAGAAAACGCTCTCTCATTTTCTAAAGTCAAATCCCGAACCTGCCTGTCTCCTTCTTCAAGGAGAGCAAGATGCTCGTCATGCTTCCTCTGATAATAGAAAAAGAAGTCACAGAGCTCCTTCACTGCACCTCCAGCCTAAAAAAAAAAAAAAAAAAAAAAAAAAAATGTTAAAATAAAAACATGCAAAAAACGACTAAGTACAAAACAATAGGGATGTACAAACATACAAACTTCATACCTCTAACACCTTCTGGCAGGCGTTAGCCCCAGGAGTATAAACACGCTCCAGAGGACGGTCAGCTGGCAACGTTATTCCCTTCAGCATCCGATATGCCAACGTCCCACCCTTCTCTGGGAAGCTAGCATACAAAGATTCATTAGCTTTGACATCCCAGCTGGGAACAAAAATGTCGCCGCTAATCGGTGCAGGAGGAAAGAGGGCAGCTAGCTCCGGGTTCACCTCAGGGCGAACATCGAGGATCTCTTTCTCCAAAAACTCGTGGTTTCTGATATTTACATAAGAAGGGATGGAGGATTCAACTTCAACTGCTCCTCCAAATAAGCAGCAAGAGCAGCAGACGAGGTAGGGAGAGAAGCAGTGCTTTGATTAGCAGGAGCAGAAGCTTGAGCCTGCTCCTGTGAACGAGAGCTTTCCCCAGTGCAAACGCGTTTACCTGGTCGTTGCACAAAAGGAACATCCCGCTCCTCGGCCACAATTTCCACCTGCTCAGAGATAGAAGAATCCACGACCTGATCTGGTTGAGCAGACCGCAGTTGGTCCGCAGCTGTTCCAGTCGCGTCAGCAGAAACACTCTCCATCTCAGAGCGAGGCCGACGTTGACCCGCCACACTGCCTCCTCCGCGAGTGGTATGACCACGCCGCACAAAGGAAGGAGTAGAAGAGGTAGCTCGAGAGGTAGGGGTAGAGCGTGGTGCCTAGATGCCTGCCCCGGTAACTACTCCCGCAGAACCTCCGCCTCTGCCAGTACGGCCAACCACAGAGCCCCCACCCCTGGCAGGGCGATTAGCAGCAAGACTCCCTCCTCGGGCAGTCCGCCGAGAGCTCGCCCTGCAACCACCAACAGCGTCAGCTATGGTACGGTAAGCATTGGCAGGGTCCTCTGCTGGTTCGTTGGTCTGGGGGGTCCCATCAGCAGCCAAGCCCAAAGAACTCAAGTCAAGATGTTGGCGACCTAGCAAGGCAACAGGAAAGTGTCATGACAATATAAAAAAAAAAAAAACTAAGTACAAGACAGAAAAAGTCAAAAGGAAAGAAAAGTATACCGTGAGGATGAGTATTGCACAAATGCATAGCGGAAAGAACATCATTCCGCAGAATATACATTGACTGAGGTAGCCAATTCCTGGGCGCACGGCCAATATCCTTCCCATTGGCGTCACGTTTGACCACGGAGTCAAACCACTCGTAGGCAGCATCCTCCAAATTATGACCAGCAAGGACCTCTATACCTTCCATTCTGCCATTGGGAGGGACAAAAGTGCGGGGCAGCGGAAAGTCGGCGGGAACTCGGAGCCAGAAGAATCGACCCTTCCAATCCCTCTGCCCGGTAGGATTACCCAGACAAGTCATCTTGCCTCGAGCAGTGTAAGTGGTGAACCAACCAATGCTCCCTTCCTTGTTATCACTGCTTCGAATACAGTGCAGTCGTTTGCATAAAGAGAGGGTCTCAGGGAAGCCTTTGAAACGCACCACCCACAAGTAGCAGATCAGAGTCCGTATAGCAAACGGATGAAGCTGCGCCAGGCAGACATTAAAAGCCTTCAGGAATTTGGCCAAGGTTGGATCCAAGGGAAAGCGCAGCCCAAAGTCCAGATGATATGAATACAACCCAATATGACTTGGGGGAGGAGCAGTAATACGAGCATCATCTGCGGGGACAACCAGCTCATATCCAGGGGAAAAGCATAAAGCTCCCTTCCAACACCAGGATAATCATGTTGACGAGCTGCTTTGAGCCAATCCGCATCCGGCGCAGCATTTAAGGGACCATATGAAACTTCAGGACTTAAATAACTCTCAGTCGAGCCAATGGGCAGATCTTCCTCGACATACAACGAAAACGGTCGGAGAAGCCCCACCTCCTCGAGAATGGGATTCTCGGGATGATGCTCTGCGTCGCCACAACCACTGCTAGGGCCACTTGCCATTGGAGAACGTCTGCGGTAAACATGCAACGACCCATCAATACTCCCAATTAAAGGCTCGTCTAGTTGATCAAAACTGTCCAACCAAGCTACTTCTGCCAGGGGTTGGATGTCTAGCCCAACAGGGGCATTAGGGGGAGGGTTCAATCGAACCGCACTGGCCAAATGCTCATGGCGCAGTTCTCTAAGACGCTGACGAAGGGCAGGAGTAGGCCCTGACACAACAGGCGTAACCCTGCCAACAACGGGGGACCCACCCCCAGAGGAAGAACCACTGGAGATAGATATCACCGCACGCTCAGAACGAGAAATGACATCATGCATAGACTTAGTCCTATTCTCTGCTACTGTCCTAGCCTCTTCATCAG
Organism: Spinacia oleracea; assembly: GCF_020520425.1. Taxonomy (NCBI): domain Eukaryota; kingdom Viridiplantae; phylum Streptophyta; class Magnoliopsida; order Caryophyllales; family Amaranthaceae; genus Spinacia; species Spinacia oleracea. Next base: position 24,529,526 of record NC_079491.1, on the reverse strand, counting down.
AGGGTAAAGAGACAGAGGAAGGGGAAGAAGGAGAGTATGGCTCGGAGGAATCACTCGTATACCCAGGGCTACTAGGGTTGGCACTATCAGAGGTATCAGACATGTTGACTGAAAGAAAAAAGAAGAATAAACAAAGGGTAGAAGGAGAAAAGTCAAGGCAAAACGACAGAGAAAAAAGAGCAAAACGACATAAAAATATACATGTAATGTAAAAATTAAAAAAAAAAAAAAAGAAGAGAAAAGGAAGAAGAAGACGAAAAGCTCCAAGAAGCGCAGAAATGGCGAAGCCAAAAAACACAAACACTCCCACATTTCATTCAAAAACACATACCACAAAAAACTCACAAAAACTACTAAAACAGTTGAATGTACATGCAAAACCAAAGAAAACAACAAGGAAAAAGCAAAAGAATTACCTGGAAAAGAGAAGGGCGAAGAGAGAAGTTCAACAATGGCGGACTAGAAACCCTCGAAGAAAAATGCGAACCCAAAAAACCTCGACAATTTCAGAAGAAAACGCCACCACCAGCGGTTGCGCAATCACCGGAATAACACGAAAACACAAGAAAGCAAAGAACTTGGAGTTAGAGCGCTCGGAAAATGGCGAAATTGAGTTCGAAGCAAAGTGAAGTTAGAGGAGAGTAAGAAAATGAAGAAGGTAAGAAAGAGGAGAGAGAAGAAGAAAGTGACTGAAACCCGTATTTAAAAGAAGAAATAAACGGCCAAGATTCGAAGACCCTTCGAGTCACCTACCTGGATGAAGGACACGTGGGGCGCAATAAACCATGACGGTTTATTTTCCTTTCAAATGCTAACTACAGTAAAACCACGACGGTTTAAAAAAAAAAAAAAAAAAAAAAAAAAAAAAAAAAAAAAAAAAAAGGGCAAAGATACGTACAGCCAATCGCGCAAGTTATGACCAGAAAGAGCAGGTCTAACTCCAAGTAGTCAGCCCTACTCTTGGGGACTAGTTGTACAAGATGCAGCCAAAAAACACTGAAAGAGCAGGTCTAACTCCAAGTAGTCAGCCCTACTCTTGGGGACTAGTTGTACGGAGTAGAAGTAACCTAGCAGATCATCCATGTCACAGCAGACCATCGGACATCTGATAAGACAGATCAAGCAAAGCAACCGCAGGAAGTACCTATTGAAAGTACCACAAGTCCTCAAGAAGCGCACAGACCCTCAGGTCTGCGGGGAAACGACCTGCTAGACGACAACATAGATACGTCGTTAAGCAAAAGGACAAACAACAAGTACATCACTAGCGTACACGCGGAAACATCTGAATAGGCCAAAGTACTGAATAGTACGCCTATAAATACTGCCGTCCCCATTCATTTGCGGACACGTTCAATACAAGTACAATTCTTAACCCTCTCTACTTTCTCTCTCTAGAGCATTATCTCATTTGCTGACTTAGGCATCGGAGGGGGTTTCCTCGGTTAAACCCCCGAGGTTAGCTTACGTTCGTTCTGTCTGACAGGGCAACATCACCAGGCAGGGCAACATCACCAGGCAGGGCTCCCCCAGTTCCATACTCGGAACAAAACTCAAATCTTTTTTTTATATATAAATCAAAAGGTCTTGCATGCACAAGTTGTACAATAAATTTATTGTACACCGACATATTTTTACCCAATTTTTTCTACTTTTATCCAGTTTTCTCCAACTTTTATATTATTATTAAAAAGAAGTTGATTGATAAACATTTTAAAGGGTTAAATGATTAATTTATACATTATTAGTAATTTTGAAGAAATATTTTTTATTAAATTGAAAATTTTTATCATTAAAAAATAGGTAACTTTTACATATATAAGGGTAACCTTTAAACATTTTACGTTAACTTTAATTTTGGTGTACAATATTTATCGTACACCCCATGTAAATAAGAATTTGTGGTTATAAATAGGGACAAATACCTATTTTCTGTCGGTCAAACATAATTTTTTGGCATTGACTCTCACGTGTACGGCACGTGGCCCCGTTTAACGATTTTTCTTTTAATCGCTTCCTTCCAAGAATTCCCTTATTCCCCTTAACTAAACTCAATAACTTAAAAAATAATTAATTTTCTTCGCCATTTTCTATAAGGAGTCAACACCAGGCCTGACCAAAATGTAAAATAGCCGGCAAGCAGGTACTCGAAACTCAATCTTATTTCAACCCATGTATACCACGAATGGGGCAGAAGAAGAAGTTATGTTGGGCAAATCTTACTTCAACCCCACAGACCTCTATGAGGGATGACGCCAACGCAAAAAGTGTATCAAGTGCAAACAAACAAACAAAATGCCCCAAGTCATACACAATGCTAGAAAATCTAATCTAATCTAATCAACTCATATAATTCAAGCAATGGAAAGTAAGTAGTAATTATTCCATCTGTCTCAAAATTATAGTTTTGTTTCCTATTTTGGGCGTCCCAAATTCGTAGTCATGTTTCCTTATTTTGACATTACTTTTCTCACTCTCCCATAATCTATATTCCACTTTTCCACATTTTACACTTTTTCATAGACTATATTCCACTTTTCTCACTTTCTCGTACACTTTTCCACTTTTCCTTACACTATATTTCACTTTTCTTAAAACCCGTGTTTTAATCAAACATGATTATAATTTTGGGACGGAGGAAGTACTCTACAAACAGGAAATGAAGGCATATGAAAAGAATGGAAGACATCAAAAGAACTAAAGTAGAACAAGAATTTAGTATTCAGCGCCCTATTAAACTGGAGGAAGAAGGTAAAGCGTCCACAAAGTCTGCTGAATTGGGCCAACTCACTGACATTGCAGGGCCCCTCCGTATTAGTGGGCTTGAATGTGCGAATAAAAAAGCTGCTCAGAAATTAATTAGCTTATGAACCCCTAATTTCAAGAGTTCACAATTTGGAGAAATTGGAGCAAAAAAATTGAGGCTTTCACTATTACCTTGTAGGAAATGCCACGACAATCAAAAGGGATTTCGCGAATTTTATTTTTTTAAATTACAAAGAACGAATTCAAGAAAAAATGTAGGAAGAAAATGACGAAGAAGACAGGGCATCGAGGAGAGGGAAAACGATTTTTTTTTTTAAAGTTACTAAGTTAGGGGGAATTCTTGGAGGGAAGAGATTAAAAAAAATCGTTAAATGGGGTCACGTGTCGTGAACGTGACAGTTAACGCCGAAAAATTGGGTTTAACCGCCGGAAAATGGGTATTGGTCCCTATCCACAACAAAAAATAGGATTTGAGTCCTATCTCACAACCTTTTTTTTTAAAAGGTCATTTGTCACAATTTTTGGACTATAAGATGTCCTTTCTGACAAAAATTTCATAAATGAATGATGATGATATTGGAATTTGATTAGGAATTGGAATTGGATTCTTAATATTATGCGTTTTGGTTTAATTTTGAAATTACTTTTTCCCTTTCATTTGGTACTTGAAGTATTTGTATGAGCAGTTGGCTTTCATTTTGTTTAAGCTCCCAAATTGTTGGTGTTGGCCCATTGCCCACTAAGCCCAACAACGTACACAGTGAAAAGTAGGGCTGACAAATCGGGTCATCAAATCGGTTATAAACGGTGTAGGTCCGAGATCGGTTATGTCGGGTCAATATTTCTATTCGGTTTGATTTTTGTGACACGTATTTTTACTTCCTTGAAAAAAATGAATACATCTCAAGTTCAGTGGGAAATAAATGATGAAGAATTATGTCTTTCAGACAGTGCAACTACTCATACTATACTTAAGAATAAGAAATATTTCTCTCAATTGATGATGAGAAAAACTAGTGTGATTACTATATCGGGTAGTACAAATATTATAGACGGCTCCGGAAGAGCACATATATTGTTGCCTATGAGAACTAAATTTTACATTGTTGATGCATTATATTCTTCCAAGTGCCAAAGAAACTTATTGAGTTTAAAGACATTTGAAATAATGGTTATCATATTGAGACGATCAATCAAGGATATGATGAATTCCTTCAAATCACGAGCATAAACCATGGCACAAAAACTGTCTTAGAGAGATTCTCCACTAGTATGTATTACACAAAAATTAATTCGATTGAAACACATGTTATAGTAAATCAGAAGTTTACTGATAGCTTCGAAGTTTGGCATTACCGGTTAGGCCATCCCGGTTCAATAATGATGCGAAAGATCATTGAAAATTCTTGTGGGCATTCATTAAAGAGCCAACCGATTCTTTCTAATAATTTTTCATGTGTTGCTTGCTCACAAGGAAAGTTGATAATTCGGCCATCACCAGCTAAGATAAATTTTAAATCAATCAATTTTCTAGAACGTATACAAAGGGATATTTGTGGGCCAATACATTCCCCATGTGGATCATTTAGATACTTTATGGTTTTAATCGATGCATCGACTAGATGGTCACATGAGTGTTTGTTATCAACTCACAACCTGGCGTTTGCGAGGTTACTTGCTCAATTGATTAAATTAAGAGCACATTTTTCAGATACTCCTATCAAGTCCATTCGTCTTGATAATGCTGGTGAATTTACCTCTAAGTCTTTCAATGATTATTGCATGTCCATTGGGATAAATGTTGAACATCTTGTAGCACATGTTCATACATTAAACGGTCTTGCAGAGTCATTAATTAAACGCATTCAGTTGATTGCTAGACCATTACTAATGAAACTCCCAGTTTCTTCTTGGGGACATGCTATATTACATGCAGCAACATTGATTCGCATCAGGCCAACAAATTATCATAAGTTCTCCCCATCACAAATGGTTTTTGGTCAGGAACCAAATATATCCCATCTTACAATTTTTGGATGTGCATTTTATATCCCTATAGCTCCACCACAACGCTCCAAGATGGATCCTCAAAGGAGGTTGGGAATATATGTTGGATTTGATTCCCCATCAATAATCAAATATCTTGAGCCAACTACAGGGGATTTATTTAAGGCCCGTTTTGTTGATTGTCATTTTAATGAGTCAGTTTTTCCATGTTTAGGGGGAGAAAACAAACAGCTGAAGAAGGAAATTAGTTGGAATGAATTATCATTGTCTCATCTTGATCCTCGTACTAAGCAATGTGAACTACAAGTTCAAAAGATAATTCATTTACAAAGTTTAGAAAATCATTTGCCAGATGCTTTTACTGACCCAAAGAGAGTGACTAAGTCACATATACCATTTGTGAATGCTCCAATTAAGATTGAGGTCCAAGAAGGACAAAATGAAGTTGCTAATGAGTCTAAGGCACGCCTGAAGCGTGGAAGACCAATAGGTTCCAAAGACAAGAATCCTCGAAAAAGGAAAGGAGCAATGGTTGATGGTTGTCAAATCGAGGATACAATCAATTTTAAAGGATCTCCAGAAGACAATTTAGACATGGTAGAAGATGAAATTCAGGTACCTGATAATGAAGAAATTTCAACAAATTATATCATGTCCAGAATTACATGGAACCGAAATCAAATCGACGTCGATGATGTTTTTGTATGCAATGTAGCATTAGATGTTATGGATGACGATGAGGATCATGAACCAAAGTCTATTGAAGAATGTAGACATGGAGATGATTGGCCAAAGTGGAAGGAAGCAATTGAATCAGAATTGAAATCTCTTGCAAAAAGAGAAGTATTTGGACCACCTGTAGTCCGTACACCTGAAGATATGAAGCCAATGGGACATAAATGGGTCTTTGTGCGAAAGAAAAATGAAAATGGTGATATTGAAAGATGTAAAGCAAGATTAGTTGCACAAGCATTCTCACAAAGACCAGGCATTGATTATGAGGAGACATATTCTCCTGTGGTAGAGGGATTTGACTTACGTTTAATGGATGTAGTCACATCTTATTTGTATGGCCCATTGGATAATGATATCTATATGAAACTCCCAGAAGGATTTAAGTTTCCAGAAGAAACAAAATAAAGCTCTCGAGAACTGTAACGCCCCGACTTCTAATCAATTTTATTAAGTTAATTAATTCATAATTAGCAGCAGAATCCTAGTTTAGTCGGTGCGTCACATGTCGTACCTCTCTATTGAGAGATACAAGGCGCATAATTCAATATTAATCTAAACTACGATTAATGAAACAAAAGACTCGTGATATTAACTAAATTGTCATAATACAAACCATAATAATTCTTAGAATTTAAAGCTAGAGTTTTAGTACATAATTAACTAGTGAAGCTCACTTATTAAACTGAGTAACCTTGCTTTAAGTGATACGTCCTCACACTAATCCATCTCGTTGTCCTCTTCGGTACCTAAAACCAAAAGCAACATCATGAGCCGAGGCCCAGTAACAACTACCCTAACAACGTAAATTCATTTCAATTCATTTTATTTGCAAACAGAAGGAGAGTAGAATATTGTGAAACCTTTTTGTAAATCATTTCATAAAATCTTTTGCAATTCAAGATAAACAATAAGATGAAATATAATAGTTTTTCATTATATTATTAAAAAAATTCATTCATGGTTACTGGCAAGTATGAACAGAATGCAGGACGTCTCCCACCAGATCGTACCATCATAATCAGACAAAAACAGACGTTACCCATTATGGGGTAGCGGGGTACGAGGGTACGTGCACGACCATAATTAGAATCAGAATCAGAACAGAACAGAACAGATCAAATACTGCCAGAACCTTGTCTTTCGCTTTTCATTATCATGTTTCATTTCTTATTCATGCGTTGACAGAATATCATTTCATAATCATAAATCATGCTTCGTAAAGCTCATTGAAATTATTCATACTTTAATAAATTCATTCTTGAAATCAAAAGGCATCCCACAATCCAATCAAGAATTATATCATAAACATGGTTGTAAATCATAAAGCATTTCTCAAATTCATAAATCATTTCCATAAACGCATTTGCGAAGGGGATTGTGGGTGTTAGCAATAGATGTTACCTTATACCGCAATACGTAATTCTTACTCATTAACTTTAATGGATCGTTCGCCTTGAATTCCGAGAAACGAATCTTGTAATGTAAGAATTTAATCACGATGTTAGTAGTTATTCGAACAAATTATAATAAAACCTATCATCGAACTACCCTTAGATTCTAAATAATCACCAACTTTAGAATTCACTTTAAGAAAACATTTTATAATGTTATAAGAAAACTCTTTTAAAACAAATAAACTTACCTGATATAATTATTTTAAAATAGTTACTCACATTATAGAAATATGCTTATTTTGTAAAAGACGACATTAATTACTTTAGTTTGAAAACAAATATTCATGTTAAACTTATCACAAAAATAATACCTCATCATATTTAAAATCCATAACAATAAAAATATTTAAAGTAATAACAAATAATCCATTTTATTTACTTTAAAAATAGGAAAATGTAATATAATAATAATAATAATAATAATAATAATAATAATAATAATAATGAATAAATAAAACATCGTTAGAATTTATATTTCAATAACAACGACTTTTAAATAATTTAAGTAATAACAAAAACTCCATTTTAATTATTTTAGAAATAACTGTAATAAAATATCATATTCTCATAATAATATAAAGTTGTCAATAATAATATCAATAAAAATTTTTGCAACATTAGAAAATATATTCAATAAAATAAAATGTGAAAATAATTAAATTAGCTTAAATAAATATATTAACATAAATAAATATGAGAAGTGCATATGAATTAAAATAGAAAATAGGGATTTGAAATTGGGCCTACTTACTCTTAATTGGGTCAAATGGGTCACATGACTTTTGAGTTTACTGATTCATTAGTGTTAGGTTATGATTCATATGACAAAACATAAATCATGCGGAAAAACCATAAAAGCCAGGAAAGCATATTATTTACACATAATCATTTAGCATAGTTTAGATGCATACACTGTGTTGCGTGCCCTCCCTAGCTGCGCCCGATCCGAACAAGAACAAGTCTTTAGGACTCCAAGTGTCGTCCCTCCGTAGATAGTCCACAGCACGTCCGGATCCGCCTTAAGCTTGACCAACTAGAATCGCCCTTAAGGTAGCTTAGGAATTTCGGCTATTAGGTGCAAGTGTATGGCTGATTTTTCTTCAAAATCTTACCTTTAGAATACTTCAATTGTGTCTATAAATTATGACCCTAGGCACCTATTTATAGAGGTATGGAAAAGGAACTGAAATCCTACTAGGATACGAATTAATTAAACTAGAATCCTAGTAGAACTCTTATTTAATTAATTTATCCTTTTAGGATTAGGAATTTAATCATATATCTGTAGACACCTACTTTTGTCCCCATTCCCGAAAGGGAAAGGTTCGATGATGAAAGCATAAAAACTCCACTTGACAACGCATCTCCTATAAAATAAACGAATCTCGATTCCCTATTTTTCACTCGAAACCTGCTATTTATGGAAACCTGCTAAAAATAGTAACTGCCGTAAAAGGTAGCGTCTAAAAGTGGCAAATCATAAAAGATAGAAACCTGTCAGAATTAGGTGTTGCACTCCAACATAAATCCTAAATGAGATAGAAAACCGCGAGAATCCTATTCCTGATAGGATTCGGAAATAAGAGTTACGTATTAATTTAAATCCTAACGAGCCTAGAGTTCGTAACGGGCCCAGACGCATTCCGTCACAAATTGATACGCGCTAAAAGACTCAAATTAATCTCAAACTCTACGGATCTTAGAATCCGAATCTGACTAAACAAAAACTGCCCATACCCTATTTTCAACGCCTGGCTCTGGGCGCCGAAATCTTCGGCGCCTAGGCCTGGGCGCTGAAAATACCTGGGTACGTTTCTTTTCCTAATTCTTTGCGGATTAGAACTCTGCAAATCTATCTTTCCACGAACTCTTCCCTATAAATAGGCCCCTAGTTTCGACGTGAAACAACACACAACAACACATAATATACTCTGAGTATTGACTCTAAACCCCTTAGCCTAAGCCTCTCGCTGCGAAACTGTTCACGCGTTCTGTCGCAATCGATCCAAAAATCGAACAGAACGTATCCTGTCCCATAATCGAGATTCGTTAAATAAAAAGGAGAAATAGCAAAGTCAAAGTGGTTAGTTTTCTGAGAACCGTGACGCACCTCTCAAGGGTGCGTCGTGATGTGTCCCTTTTCGATGATTTAACTGCTTTCCTCGCCCTTTTTATGAACTGTTAAACTAACCTAATATGATTGTTCTATCACGCCTAATAAATATAATATTTTTGGGAAATCGGATTATCATGCTAGGTCCCTTAATGCTATTTAAATCAGATAATCACGATCGAATTAGTATTATATGCTGCATATTGCTAAAATCAATTCAGATTAGTTTAATAGTTAACGCATGTCCCTTCAATTATTTATGCTGAGCTCGTAAGGATATCCTGCCTCTGGAGTTATCGACGAGCGAATTACTCCTCTCGGTAGTTACAGTCCCCCGAACCCTCAATCTCTACCTTGAGGGTGTATATTGAGAGATCACCACACCAGGGATCACAAGGGAACCTACGGCCGTCGTGGTCAAACATAATTGCACTCCCTTTATTGTCACGATAACCGGGTTTTGTCAGTTTTTCTCATTGTCGTTAAAAACTGAATGGCGACTCCTATATTACTAGTCAATTGGGTGTATACTCACAGGAAATCCAATTACACTTGATTGAATAAAAAGAATCGTCACACCCACGAGGGACAAGGTCACGCATTAGCCTCGCGCTTTTTCGACCCCCTCACAATATCGAATCCTGATAGCTTTAGGATTCGTATATGAACACAAACACACACACGCACGCACAGTTGCCCACAAGGGGCGCCATGCGCGGGCGCGCAGCCCGCGAGCACTCGCGGCCCATTGCCACGAGGCCCACACGCTGCTGCAGCCTTGGCGCGCGCTGGGCCTGCCTTGCGGTGGGCCTGGCGCAGCCTTGGCTGGTGCGTTGTGGCGCGTTGGCTTGCTGGGCGATGGCCCGGCTTCGTGCTAGGCCTTCGTCTGGCAGGCCTCGTCCGATGCTAATTCGTACGATACGCTTCCGATTAATTTCCCGATTCCGGAATTCATTTCCGATACGAACAATATTTAATATTTCCGATTCCGGAATTAATTTCCGTTTCGAACAAATATTTAATATTTCCGTTTCCGGAATTATTTTCCGATTCCGATAATATTTCCGATTCAGGCAATATTTCCGTTTCCGGCAATATTTCCATTTCCATTAATATTTTCCGATACGTACCATGTTTCCGCTTCCGGCAACATCTACGACTTGGATAATATTTATATTTCCGATACGATCCATATTTCCGTTTCCGGTAATATCATCGTTTTCCGGAGTATTCATTTCTTGCTTGTGACGATCTCAGCTCCCACTGAAACCAAGATCCGTCGATTCAGAATATCCATAGATGGAGTATTTAATGCCATTATACTTGATCCGTTTACGTACTATTTGTGTGACCCTACGGGTTCAGTCAAGAGTAAGCTGTGGATTAATATCATTAATTCCACTTGAACCGAAGCGGCCTCTAGCTAGGCATTCAGCTCACTTGATCTCACTGAATTATTAACTTGTTAATTAATACTGAACCGCATTTATTAGACTTAATATTATATGCATACTTGGACCAAGGGCATTATTTCATTCAGTCTCCCACTTGTCCTTAGGGACAAGTGTGCATTACCTAATTCCTTTGTCGCTCGATGCTTGCTCTTGAACATAAGGTAAGAGTTGTCATCCTTATTATGTCCAGAGGTGTTTCTCGGTTTCAGAGTTCAACTGATCAACTAAACAGATAATCATAGCCTATGATTCATCCGAGCACGGCCATGCATTTTACAGTTTCTAGCTCTCCTTTAAGAATCTCATCCCGATTTATGGGAGGACAATCCCAATCTTGCGATCTTGAGATTAGACTTCTTTTGATAGGTGATTACCTGAGCGTTGCCTTTATAGCCTCCTTTTACGGTGCGACGGTTGGTCAACGTCAAAGCAACCAGTTCTCAAACAAGTAATCTCAAATCACTCAGGTATTGAGGATTTAGTGTCTAATAATTTTAATGAAATTTACTTATGACAGATTTTCATCTCTTACAGTAAAGTTTCATAGGTCTGTCCGATACTAGTCTTCCCAAAGTAAGTATCTATGCAAATGATTATGACATTGCCATGTCTACATAGTTCAAGAAACAGAACTACTAGTCATCTTGCATTCCAGTCGTCTAACGTTTTCTATGCATCCAATTTTATAGAAAACTCCGACCAGGGACCATTTTCAACCTTTGACATTCAAGTTCACTTGATAGACATTTCTTAGTCACAGGACTGGTCCTAACAGTCTATCTTGAATATATCATCAAATTGAAGGGATTCATCATTTAATAAACCACAAATTAAATGGAAAAATGAATTCTATTCATTTATTGTGAATGATTAACCAATAATGTTTTACAAAGAATTAAACTCTAAAACTTTAAAACATTAAATAAGGACATCAAAGTCATTCTCCAATATGCTTGATTCCCATAGCTGCAGTGTGCGAGTTCTGCTTCGCCTGCGGCAGAGGTTTAGTCAATGGATCTGATATGTTGTCATCAGTTCCAATCTTGCTTATCTCGACTTCTTTTCTTTCAACGAACTCTCGTAGAAGGTGAAATCTACGAAGTACATGCTTGACTCTTTGGTGGTGTCTAGGCTCCTTTGCCTGTGCAATAGCTCCGTTATTATCACAATACAGGGCTATTGGTCCTTTAATGGAGGGGACTACACCAAGTTCACCTATGAACTTCCTTAGCCATATAGCTTCCTTTGCTGCTTCATGTGCAACAATGTACTCCGCTTCAGTTGTAGAATCCGCAATGGTGCTTTGGTTAGCACTTTTCCAGCTTACTGCACCTCCGTTGAGGCAGAAGACAAACCCAGACTGTGATCTGAAATCATCTTTGTCGGTTTGGAAACTTGCGTCCGTATAGCCTTTAACAATTAATTCATCATCTCCACCATAGACCAGGAAGTCATCTTTGTGCCTTTTCAGGTACTTCAGAATATTCTTGGCAGCAGTCCAATGTGCCTCTCCTGGGTCCGACTGGTATCTTCTCGTAGCACTGAGTGCGTACGCAACATCCGGGCATGTACATATCATAGCATACATTATTGAACCAATCAATGATGCATATGGAATCCCATTCATTCGTCTACGCTCATCAAGTGTTTTTGGGCACTGAGTCTTGCTTAGAGTCATTCCATGAGACATGGGTAGGTAGCCTCGCTTGGAGTCTGCCATCTTGAACCTTTCAAGCACCTTATTGATATAATTGCTTTGACTAAGTCCAATCATCTTTTTTTAGATCTATCTCTGTAAATCTTGATGCCCAATATGTACTGTGCTTCTCCTAGATCCTTCATCGAAAAACATTTCCCAAGCCAAATCTTGACAGAGTTCAACATAGGAATGTCATTTCCGATAAGTAATATGTCATCGACATATAATACTAGGAAAGCAATTTTGCTCCCACTGACCTTCTTGTATACACAAGATTCGTCTGCGTTCTTGATGAAACCAAAGTCACTGACTGCTTCATCAAAACGTATATTCGAGCTCCTGGATGCCTGCTTCAATCCGTAGATTGATTTCTTTAGCTTGCATACCTTTTTAGCATTTTTTGGATCCTCAAAACCCTCATGCTGTGTCATAAACACAGTTTCTGTTAAAACGTCGTTTAAGAAAGCGATTTTGACATCCATCTGCCATATTTCGTAATCGTAATATGCAGCGATTGCTAACATTATCCGAATAGACTTTAGCATTGGAACTGGTGAAAAGTTTTCATCGTAATCCACACCGTGGACTTGCCTGTAACCTTTTGCAACCAATCTAGCTTTGAAAACTTCAAGTTTCCCATCCTTGTCCTTTTTCAGTTTGAAAACCCATTTGCTTCCAATGGCTTGGTAGCCATCTGGCAAATCGACCAAATCCCATACTTGGTTTTCAGACATGGAGTCTAATTCAGATTGCATGGCTTCTTGCCATTGCTTGGAGCTAGGGCTCGTCATAGCTTGTTTGTAAGTCGCAGGTTCATCACTTTCAAGTAATAGAACGTCATAGCTCTCGTTCGTCAAAATACCTAAGTACCTTTCCGGTTGAGATCTATATCTCTGCGATCTACGCGGGGTTACATCTCTAGATTGACCATGATTCTCACCAGATACTTCTAAAGATCTCTGAGTTTCATCTTGAATGTCATCTTGAGCATTCTCTAGAGTTTTTTTTCGACTCGAATTTCTTCGAGGTCTACTTTTCTCCTACTTGTCATTTTGGAAATGTGATCCTTTTCCAAAAAGATACCATCTCAAGCAACAAACACCTTGTTCTCAGATGTATTGTAGAAGTAATACCCCTTTGTTTCCTTTGGATAGCCCACAAGGATACATTTGTCAGATTTTGGATGAAGTTTGTCTGAAATTAATCGCTTGACGTATACTTCACATCCCCAAATCTTAAGAAAAGACACTTTTGGAGGCTTTCCAAACCATAACTCATATGGAGTCTTTTCAACAACTTTAAACGGAGCTCTATTTATAGTGAGTGCAGCTGTATTTAGTGCATGTCCCCAAAATTCTATTGGAAGTTCGGCCTGACCCATCATTGACCTAACCATGTCTAGCAAGGTTCTGTTCCTCCGTTCCGACACACCGTTCCATTGTGGTGTTCCAGGAGGAGTTAATTCTGATAGAATTCCACATTCTTTCAGATGGTCATCAAATTCATAGCTCAGATATTCACCGCCTCTATCAGACCGCAGTGCTTTAATCTTCTTGCCTAATTGATTCTCTACTTCACTCTGAAATTCCTTGAATTTATCAAAGGATTCAGACTTATGCTTCATTAGGTACACATAACCATATCTACTGAAGTCATCAGTGAAAGTGATAAAGTAGCTGAAACCACCCCTAGCATTTGTACTCATTGGTCTACATACATCTGTATGGATTAAACCCAATAGTTCAGTTGCTCTTTCTCCAACTTTAGAGAGAGGTTGCTTTGTCATTTTGCCAAGTAAACATGATTCGCACTTACCATAATCCTATAAGTCAAATGGTTCTAGAATTCCTTCCTTTTGAAGTCTTTCCATGCGTTTCAAGTTAATATGGCCTAATCGACAATGCCACAGATAGGTGAGATCTGAATCATCCTTTTTGGCCTTTTTGGTATTTATGTTATAAACTTGTTTGTCGTGATCTAATAAATAAAGTCCATTGACTAATCTAGCAGATCCATAAAACATCTCTTTAAAATAAAACGAACAACTATTGTCTTTTATTAAAAAGGAAAATCCCTTAGCATCTAAGCAAGAAACATAAATGATGTTTTTAGTAAGGCTTGGAACATGGAAACACTCTTCCAGTTCCAAAACTAGCCCAGAGGGCAACGACAAATATTAAGTTCCTACAGCTAATGCAGCAATCCGTGCTCCATTTCCCACTCGTAGGTCGACTTCACCCTTGCTTAACTTTCTACTTCTTCTTAGTCCCTGTGGATTGGAACATAAGTGTGAGCCACAACCTGTATCTAATACCCAAGAAGTTGAATTAGCAAGTATACAGTCTATAACGAAAATACCTGAAGATGGAACGACTGTTCCGTTCTTTTGATCTTCCTTTAGTTTCAAGCAATCTCTCTTCCAATGCCCCTTCTTATTGCAGTAGAAGCATTCAGATTCAGAAGTGGGTTGACTGACCTTCCTCTTTTCAGATTTGGCGCCAGCTGGTTGCTTAGTTTGGCTGGCCTTGTTGCCACCTTTCTTAGCATTCCTCTTCTTTCCAGATTTCTTGAACTTGCCCCCACGCACCATAAGCACATCTTGCTTATCACTTTTGAGCGTCTTTTCAGCGGTCTTCAGCATACCGTGAAGCTCAGTGAGCGTTTTGTCCAGACTATTCATACTGTAGTTCAGTTTGAACTGATCATACCCGCTATGAAGAGAATGGTGGATGGTGTCTACAGCCATTTCCTGAGAGAATTGCTGATCCAGCCGACTCATATTCTCAATGAGTCCAATCATTTTGAGAACATGTGGACTTACGGGCTCGCCTTTCTTAAGTTTGGTCTCAAGAATTTGCCTGTGAGTCTCGAATCTTTCGACTCGAGCCAGATCTTGGAACATGTTTTTTAACTCACTGATGATCGTGAAAGCATCTGAGTTGATGAACGTTTTCTGTAGATATGCACTCATGGTTGCAAGCATTAGACATTTCACATCCTTGTTGGCATCAATCCAACGATTGAGGGCTGCCTGAGTGACCCCTTCGCCTGCGGCTTCGGGCATCGCCTCTTCCAGGACATACTCATTTTCTTCCTGCATAAGAACTATTTGCAAGTTCCTTTGCCAGTCAAGGAAGTTTTTCCCACTCAACTTCTCCTTTTCGAGAATTGAACGAATGTTGAATGAATTGTTGTTTGCCATAGTTAAAACTACAATTGAAAAGAATAAACAAATAAATAACCATTAACACTTTCTCTTAATAAACTTAAATTCTAGCATACATGCATAATTCAGTGTTCATTAAGCATTTTATTCAAGTTATGTGTTCTGGCAGGTGTGAATAAAATGATTCCAAGACCCTAAAATCCATTGAAGAATTAAGCACATTATGTATTTAGACTCAATTCTAAAATCTTTTAGGTAAGCAAAAGCCTTTTGCTAATAGTCTAGAAACTACTCTTGGTTGATAGGTACGTCTAAGAACTTATTAGGTAAACCTATCGATTTTTCCACGACATAAAAGGACTCCTTACTTATATCGTTGAGTTTCACTAAAACTAACATGTACTCACAATTATTTGTGTACCTTACCCCTTTAGGACCAATAAGTAACACCTCGCTGAGCAAAAACTATTACTAGATTGATGTAAAGGATATCCAAGCAAGTGTTTATTTTGGCATGGCACCTTTTAACTCAATTTTTAAGTTTGGAACTTAAGGCTCTTACTATGTTGGTTAGATTTTAAGTGAACTAAAATCCTTAATCATGCAACATAATCAAGCTTTGATCTCATGCATATTTAAGACATATTTAAAAGCAATAAATAACTTAAAACATGCATAAGATAAATGTGATCTAGTATGGCCCGACTTCATCTTGAAGCTTCAACTTCAAAGTCCATCTCGAAAATGGTAACTTCGTCTTGAATTTCACCGTGGGAGGCGCCATTTTCTTCAAATAGGATAAGCTATAATTAAACTAATTACAACTATTTGATGGTACCTGACCATATTTGAATTGAAAAACAATTTTGGTACTTTAGACCAATTACATTCAAATTAATGGTACGCAGACCATATTTTCTATCCTATTTGGGCCATACTAGTCACTTCATAACCTGCAAAACAGTACATATACAATATATACCATTCACCCATTCATTATCATGAATGGCCCACATAGCTGGTTAGTAAAACACGTTATGCATCACATAAATATTTGCAGCAATTAATTAAGGGCACCAATAATCTACCAATTATTCAGTCCTTATTAATTCTAATCAAGTTGTTTAACCTTAAAGGGTTTGTAGACCTAATCAAGAGTTTATGACTAAAAATGCTCCCACTTAAACCAATAAATTCATATGCTTTACTAATTTTAAACATAAAAATGTATTTCTAGTCTAACCGGAAACATACAAATTTAATTAAAATTTAAAGCTCATATAAATTTATAATCGAATCCATTAATTTAATTTATTTCAGTTGAATTAAACGAATTTAAATTAATTCAAGATTTAATTTTAGTAAAATAATTAGTATAAATAAAATTTTATAATAATTATAATATTCAAAATTAAAATCCAAGAAAACAATTTAAATTACGAATTTTAAAATTAATTAAAATCGTTTCCGAACTGCAAATTAAAAATTAAATTCAAAGCGCATCAATCG
This sequence comes from Spinacia oleracea, assembly GCF_020520425.1. Classification (NCBI taxonomy): domain Eukaryota; kingdom Viridiplantae; phylum Streptophyta; class Magnoliopsida; order Caryophyllales; family Amaranthaceae; genus Spinacia; species Spinacia oleracea. The sequence continues at coordinate 24,512,623 of NC_079491.1, read as the reverse complement.
GGTCAAGACGAGGCCATGGGCTTGCGCCCATGCCCCATCGTGTCCACGAGGCAGGATCGCCCCTCACGAGTGATCGTACAGCAAGGCACGAGCAGCTGCCACGCGCAAACGCAGCAAGCCGAGCCACACTTGCGCGCAGCATCGCTCGCTGCTTCGTAGCGCATCAGTTGCTTGGCGAGGCTGGGCGAGGCAGCGCTCGTGCTGCGAGGCACCCCTCGCTGCCCGCGCGCGCGCGCCTGCCATGCTCGCTCGCCTTGCTTCTTCGCCCATCCGCCCATGCATCATCGCAGCACTCGACGCAAGGCAGGGCTGCTGCCTTGTGCTCGCGTGCTACTCACCTTGCTCGCTGCATTCGTACCGCATGGGCGACGAGCTCCCTTGCTCGTCGTCTCATGCCCGCACTATACAACACCCCTTAAGGGTAACACGTAGCGTCCATTGCTTTGTGCGTGCAAGTTTTATGAGTGAATTGCATAAAAATTAAAACTTTTATTTCCAAAATTAATGACAAATTAATAAATCATATTAATTTCATAATTTTAAGGCGAAAATCGAAAATTTATTAATTAATTGATTTCCGATTAACATGGATTCAAATCTAGGTCATAAAAATTTAAAATTTAACATAAATTAACAATCTTTATGGTGGTTTTTAATCATTGGTACCTAATTAAATTATTAATTAATTATGAAAATCAAATTAATTTTAAATTATTCGAATTTCAACAAATTAATCATAATTACAAATTAGGTTGTATAATTAACAAGGATAGTGTAACACCCCGACTTCTAAACACCATTAATTAGGTTAATTATATTTAATTAGCAGCGGAAATCCTAATTTAGTCGGAGCGTTACTGCCGTATCTCCCTCGTGGGAAATACAAGGCGACATAACCTTTTTACATTTACTGACTACCGTTGAGTAACAGTAATTATACTTCACTTCAATTAATTCTTTAAAATTTACATTGAAATCTAAGTAAACCTTAATAAATACTTCTAACATGTTTAAACATTAATGTAAAAATCTAACTCAAATCGTGAAATCAAACTTAGAGTTTAATTAATACATCCCTTTATTACTAATGAAATAGTTATCTTTATTAAACATCGATCATGAATTTGATGGTTGCATCCTCACTCTAAGGCATCCCAAGATCTTCTTCGTACCTAAAACAAAAGCAACATCGTGAGCCGAGGCCCAGTAACATACTACCCTAACAACGTAAATTCATTTCAATTCATTTTATTTACTTTGCAATCAGGGAGAATAGAATATAGTAAATCACTTTCATAATATCATTATAATAAAACATCATTTATAACTTGAACCTTTATTAGTTCCCATTATCTTTCATAAAACCTTCATTTTACTTTGTAACTGACAAGTTAGCCTTGCGGGACGTCTCCCACCTTGCGATAGTCCTCAAGGAGCACTCTCCCTTGTTGGACATACGCCCGTACCTAAATAGTTTCTCTTTTAGCTTGCGGTAACCCTCAAGGAGCACTCTCCCTTGTTGGGTGTCCCGCGGTACGGCGGTACGTGCACGACCTAGAAATAGTAACCCCACTAACTGCCAGAACCGGTTACACTTTTATTTATCATGTTTCGTATCTTATTCATAACTCATAATCATCATAAAATCATTCATAAACATATTTAAATATCATCATTCATAAAACACACCTCATAAATACATTTCGTATCCCACAATCCAATAAAAACACATCATTATAAACATATTTCATAATCTCATAAAACACATTTCATAAGGGGATTGTGGGTGTTAGCAATAGATGTTACCTCAACCGTAGTTTATACTTCCTGTTCGATGGATCGTTCTTCCTGAACTCCGGGTCCAATTTCTTTCAAAATATTAAATAATTCAATTAGTTATTAATATGGTAATAGTTTAACTTAGAAATTTCGAATTATTATAAATAACAAATTTTCTAAAAATAAAGTTAGAAATATATAAATTCATAGTTTTAATGAAAATATAATTAAACACCAATTTTAGTAATATATGTAATTTATGGAAATTTCAATCGAAGTATATATAAATTCTAAATCAATTACACAAGATTTATTTAATTATGTCCTTGATAAATTTAGTACGGTAATTTATTTTTCTTAAACTCGATAATCAAATTTATTTATTTCCTGAAAATAATAACAATTCATTAGTAAATAATTATATCATAAAATTTATTAAAACATGAATATTAAGGAATTGATAATCTGAAATTCAGGTTTATCTTACCCAAAGCCCAATTGATTGGCCCAACTTAAATAAGGAGGAATAAAAGAGGTTTCAATTTCAGAAACAAAGTTTCTGAAATTGAGCAGCAAGGGGAGCTGGGCACGAAGCAAGCAGGGGCACGAACAGGAGGAACACGGGGAGGAGGAAGAGAGGAGGGAGGCTGGGGGCTCAGCCTGGGCGGTGAAACCGCGCCGAGAGGCGACGGTGATGGTGGTTTGAGGCGGCAGAAACAGGCGAGGGAAGGGGGAGAGGGGCGCGAACAGGGGAGAAATCAGGGGAGTTTGGGAGTGTTCTAGGGCGGTCCTGGGCGGCGTCTCGCCGGAGTATATGGGGGCGGGAGTTGGTTTGCAAGGTGGTGGGGGAGGTTAGGAGTGGTGGCGCGACGTTGGTGGTGCCGGAAAAGGGAAAAGACAGAGCGGGGCAGGGGAGTGCGTGGGAGGAGAAGAGCAGGAGAGGTGAGGGATGATGGTGGTGCGATGGTGTTGAGATGGTGGAGGAGCTAGCGATTGGTGGTGGTTTCAGTGGCAACAGCCACTGAGGGTGGTGGTGGTTCGCACGAAGCAGGAGCAAAAAGGGGGGTAAAATTGGTTTGAATTTCTCTGATTTTTTATGTTGAAAATTCAATTGGAATTAGGATTGATTTGTATAGTCAAGTAGAGTGAGGAACAAGCTCAAATTCTTGGGGGTTAAGGCATGAATATGGATTGAATTGAGGGTGGAGAGGAATGAAGAAATTTCTGCATTTCTTGCTTTGCACGTGGAGAGCAAAGAGAAGAAGGGAAATGGAATCTTGGTGCTCCAAGGGCATTTTCGTAATTTCACATGGTTGACTAAAATTCAGAAATTCTGTTTCTATTTTCGGAAATTATTAAAAATAGAAATGTTTAATTAAAACAAAGTCTCGTAAAATATATTGTTAACGAAAAATAAATAAATTTTCGTTTATAAATTTATCGTTTAAAATAAATCGTAAAAACGTTTAAAATAACAAAATTTTAAATTATTTCTAATAATTAAAACGAAATTACGTTAATAACATATTATTAATTTTAATAAATCGAGTTTAAAAATTTTGAGGTATTACAGATATGCATTCAAACTTGTTAAACATATACTGTAGGTCAATCAAAAATTCAAGATTTATCAACAAGAATCGCAAATATTTAATTTAACATCTTAAATTTACAAACTTTTGCGTTCGAAAAACTAAAACCTCCGAAAAGTCATAGTTAGGCTTCGGATTTGGGAATTCTGGGTTCGGCCAAAAGATACTCTTTTTGTCAAAATTTTAGAATGCCTTTTACATGCGGAATTGACACAAAAATCACTCGATTTGGATGAGTAACGAAGAAACTGCTGAAAAACTGCGTACATATAATTAAATAAACGCAATTTGCAATTAATTAACAATTACGAAAATTAATCACCCCTTTTTAATTCCTTGAAAATTTGTAAAATTTAACCATGTTCATGCAATTTAGATTATGAAAATAATAAGAGGCTCGTGATACCACTGTTAGGTTATGATTCATATGACAAAACATAAATCATGCGGGAAAACCATAAAGCCAGGAAAGCATATTATTTACACATAATCATTTAGCATAGTTTAGATGCATACAATTTGTTGCGTGCCCTCCCTAGCTGCGCCCGATCCGAACAAGAACAAGTCTTTAGGACTCCAAGTGTCGTCCCTCCGTAGATAGTCCACAGCACGTCCGGATCCGCCTGAAGATTGACCAACTAGAATCGCCCTTAAGGTAGCTTAGGAATTTCGGCTATTAGGTGCAAGTGTATGGCTGATTTTTCTTCAAAATCTTACCTTTAGAATACTTCAATTGTGTCTATAAATTATGACCCTAGGCACCTATTTATAGAGGTATGGAAAAGGAACTGGAATCCTACTAGGATACGAATTAATTAAACTAGAATCCTAGTAGAACTCTTATTTAATTAATTTATCCTTTTAGGATTAGGAATTTAATCATATATCGAATCCTGATAGCTTTAGGATTCGTATATGAACACAAACACACACACGCACGCACAGCAGCCCACGAGGGGCGCCATGCGCGCGCGCGCAGCCCGCGAGCACTCGCAGCCCATTGCCACGAGGCCCACACGCTGCCGAAGCCTTGGCGCGCGTTGGGCCTGCCTTGCGGTGGGCCTGGCGCAGCCTTGGCTGGTGCGTTGTGGCGCGCTGGCTTGCTGGGCGATGGTCCGGCTTCGTGCTGGGCCTTCGTTTGGCAGGCCTCGTCCGATGCTAATTCGTACGATACGCTTCCGATTAATTTCCCGATTCCGGAATTAATTTCCGTTTCGAACAAATATTTAATTTTCCGTTTCCGGAATTATTTTCCGATTCCGATAATATTTCCGATTCAGACAATATTTCCGTTTCCGGCAATATTTCCGATTCCGGCAATATTTCCGTTTCCGGCAATATTTCCATTTCCATTAATATTTTCCGATACGTACCATGTTTCCGTTTCCGGCAACATCTACGACTTGGATAATATTTATATTTCCGATACGATTCATATTTCCGTTTCCGGTAATATCATCGTTTTCCGGAGTATTCATTTCTTGCTTGTGACGATCTCAGCTCCCACTGAAACCAAGATCTGTCGATTCCGAATATCCATAGATGGAGTATTTAATGCCATTAAATGCTTGATCCGTTTACGTACTATTTGTGTGACCCTACGGGTTCAGTCAAGAGTAAGCTGTGGATTAATATCATTAATTCCACTTGAACTGAAGCAACCTCTAGCTAGGCATTCAGCTCACTTGATCTCACTGAATTATTAACTTGTTAATTAATACTGAACCGCATTTATTAGACTTAATATTATATGCATACTTGGACCAAGGGCATTATTTCCTTCAATTAGTTGGTTTTAAAATAAATCAAAGTTGTCCTTGTTTACAGAGAAAGGAGAAGCAGAGGAGAGGAAGAGAAGGGAAAAGGGATGCGTGAGGTTGGGCTGGGGTGGCGTCGGTTTTGCAGGTGGCAAGGAGGGAGGTGGCCGCGGGTTTTTGGTGGTGGTGGTTTGCGGGCGGAGCAGCGAAGCAGTCGGCGGGGAGGGGGATCGACGGAGAAGAGAAAGAGGGGAGCAGGGAGTTGGGGGTTGCGAGAGGAGAAGGAAGAAAGAGGAGGAGGACCGGCGAGGTGGCTGACGCAGCGGCAGAGCCGCAGTGGTGGTCGGCGGGAGAAAAACGGGAAGGGGAGAGGAGGAGGGCGACGGTGGTGGAGGGAGGACTGTGAGCAGGAGGGAGGAGCAGGAGACACGAGAGGGGGAAGAGAAAGGAGTAGGAAAGAAAGAGAGCTACGGGTAGAAGAGAAGAGGAGTGAGGGCGTCGGAGTGTGGCTGGAAGCAGGTTTTTCCGACGGTGGTCAGGTGGTTGATTCGGCGGTGGTGGCTGGCCGAGGCAACGAGAAGCAGGGAGTATTTATTTGGGATTTTAATTGGGTGTTTCTCGGATTGAAGTGATTGAATTTTTGGAGGTGAGTTTGCAATTGATTAGTGAATTGATTTGGTTGAATCCTTGCTCTATTTATAGATGAATTTGGATGAAAATCAAATTAAGCTTCAAATTTGATTGGATGATTTTGGTGGTGCATCATATGGTGTAGAGAGCTTGATGATGGTGTTTGATTTAGGTGTTTACACGTAGAAGGAGCTAAGTAATGAATTTGCAAATTGCAAGAAGCTTCCATGGATGGTATGGTGCATCAAGGTATCATCATGGAATTGAAGAAGGAGAGGTGTAATGGAGATGATGATAATGCGTGAGATTGATGATGATGGGGATGGATGTGCAATTTTTTTTTTCCTTTTCTTTTTGTGATAAAATTTCAGATTTAAATCACATGGGCTTGGAATTTCTTGGACTTGAATAAGCTTAATTGGCCCAATTAATTAATAACAAGTTTTAGAAAAATAATTGCTCGTATGAAAGTAGCACGAGCTAAGTTTCAAAATCATAATTTTATAAGTTGTTATAGTTTTAGAAAATAATTAAACTTAAATCGTAATAACTTTAAAATCAATAAATAATATAATTTAACATAATTTCCGCTTATAAAAGGTTAAATTCGCTTTAAAATCATAATGTAGTACATCAATAAATTTAAGGAAATTAAATATAATTTATAATCAAAACATTTTAATATCAATTTAAATAACCGAAAGAATAAATATAAACGAAATATACTTCACTCATTTTATAAAAAAATATTTTAAAAGTTTAAATTAAGATGCTTTAAAATATAATAAAGCTAATCATTATTAATAAAATATGTTCATAAATACGGGGTATTACAAGAACATTTCTCTACCAAATTGAGTAGATCTCTTTATGGATTGAAACAATCTGGGCGTATGTGGTATAACTGCCTTAGTGAGTACTTGTTGAAAGAAGGATATAAGAATGATCCTACATGACCCATTATACCCTTACTCCTATATATATGTATATTTATATTTTATATATGCCTATGTATGAATATAATAATTATTAGTTTTCTCTCTTCCTCTCTCTCCCTTCCTCCCTACTTTCATAATAGTTCCATGATATAAATAAATAAACGGTTTTTTCATGAAATGCCCTAAGGTTTCACGTAATGCACCAAATACACATGCTTCTTTCAAATCATATAATATACCCCTATTTAAACTTATGTTGCACCAAATACCCTTATTACTACCGGAAGTCTAACGTCGTTAGTCTTCCGTTAGTAATAAGGGTATTTACCCCATAATTGACCTAATGAAACCTAATTACTACCTAACCACAACAACACCACCCACCATTATCCTAATACCAACACCACCATACCTGCACACACCTGCGCCGACCATGTTCTGACACTGGAACCGCCGGAGCACACCAGCTCCCTCGCTCAACACGCTGGAGCCATCGCGCACCTCACCGCCTTCTTCTCTTGCTCTCTCTTTACGCAACCGCAGCCACGGAGCCACGCCTCCACACCCCAACCCTTTTCTTTTTTATATCCCTACGCCGCCCACCACGCTAGTCACCCACTCACCATCGAAAGCACCTACTTCAATGGTATCCCTCGCCGACGCTTGGACCCACCTCGCATCTTGTTCTCCCCCTTTCCCTTCTCTTTCATGGCAGCACCATCCCACCATCCCTTCTCTTTCATGGAAGCACCATCCCCCTTTCCCTTCTCTTTCATGGCAGCACCATCCCACTGACTTCTGTTGACTTCGTTTTACTCATCTCTCCCCTTCGATCTGATTCAAGACTATGAAATATAGATTAAATTCGACTACAAAATACTCGATTAATTACTAATTCGATTTCTTTTTTTACCAAGAACATAAACCCAAAAAATATTCCCCTCAATTTAATTTGAATGCAAATTTTGATTTCATATGCTACAATTCCAAACAAATATTCAAACTCATGACCAATTCGCACCAATATTATTCAGATTTTGCTCAAATTGCATAACATTTTCTCAAAAATTCCGAACTTATTGTGGTGGTTGAGCATCGGAGCAAGAATAGGGTTGGGAAAAACAATGGGCTCGGGGTGGGTGAGTTGGGGGTTGGGGCGGCAACGAGTCAGGTGAGATCGGTGAGAAGGGTTTGGGGCAGTGGCGAGAGTAGTCCAGGGGAGGTTAGTGAGGACGGGTCGAGGGTGGCGTCGGGCTCAACGGTGGTTAGGTGGGTGGTGGTGTTGAATTGAGTGATGGTGGAAAGAATGAGGAAGAGAAGAAAGGAGAAGAGGGTTAATAGGGTCGGGGTTAATTTTTAATTAATTAGGTTTAATTAGTTTAATTAGGGGGTTAAGTAAGTAAATTAACACTAATGACTAACGGCGTTAGACTTCCGTTAGTTATAAGGGTATATGGTGCAACATAAGTTTAAATAGGGGTATATTATTGTTAGGTTATGATACATATGACATTACATAGATCATGCGGAAACAACCATTAACCCAGGAAACATATTATTTACACATAATCATTTAGCATAGTTTAGATGCATACTCTTTGTTGCGTGCCTTCCCTAGCTGCGCCCGAACCGAACAAGAACAAGTCTTTTAGGACTCCAAGTGTCGTCCCTCCGTAGAAAGTCCACAGCACGTCCGGATCCGCCTTAAGATTGACCAACTAGAATCGCCCTTAAGGTACTCAGAAAATTCGGCACTTTTGGGGCAAGATGGGTGTTTGAATTTTCTCTCAAAAAACTCACTTTTGAATACTTTGAAACTTATGTATAAATTATGACCCCTAGGCCTTTATTTATAGAGTTATGGAAAAGGAATCGTAATCCTAGTAGGATGCGAATTAATTGGAATTAGAATTCTACATGAATTCTACTTAATCAATTTATCCAATAGGAATAGACATTTAATCATACACTGACTCTTGCAGATTCAGGAATCTCGCATGAGCTCAAACTCACACACACACGGCAGCCACAAGGGCTGCCCACGCATGCGAGCAGCAGCCCACGCAGCGCGGCCCACGCATGCGTGGCCTTGTGCGCGCTGGGCTGTGGCGTGCGTGCTTGCTGGGCGACGGCCTGGCTTCGTGCTGGGCCTTCGTCCGGCAGGCCTCGTCCGATGCTAATTCGTACGATACGCTTCCGATTAAATTTCCATTTCCGGAATCTATTTCCGATACGAACAATATTCAATATTTCCGATTCCGGAATTAATTTCCGTTTCGAACAAATATTTAATATTTCCGTTTCCGGAATTATTTTCCGATTCCGGTAATATTTCCGATTCTGACAATATTTCCGTTTCCGGCAATATTTCCGATTCTGGTAATATTTCCATTTCCAACAATATTTTCCGATACGTACCATGTTTCCGTTTCCGGCAACATCTACGACTTTGGATAATATTCATATTTCCGATACGATCCATATTTCCGTTTCCGGCAATATCATCGTTTCCGGAGTATTCATTTCTTGCCTGTGACGATCTTAGCTCCCACTGAAACCAAGATCCGTCGGTTCCGAATATTCATAGATGGAGTATTTAATGCCATTAAATACTTGATCCGTTTACGTACTATTTGTGTGACCCTACGGGTTCAGTCAAGAGTAAGCTGTGGATTAATATCATTAATTCCACTTGAACTGAAGCGGCCTCTAGCTAGGCATTCAGCTCACTTGATCTCACTGAATTATTAACTTGTTAATTAATACTGAACCGCATTTATTAGACTTAACATAGAATGCATACTTGGACCAAGGGCATTATTTCCTTCAGTCTCCCACTTGTCCTTAGGGACAAGTGTGCATTTCCTAATTCCTTTGTCGCTCGATGCTTGCTCTTGAACATAAGGTAAGAGTTGTCATCCTTATTATGTCCAGAGGTGTTCCTCGATTTCAGAGTTCAACTGATCAAATAAACAGATAATCATAGCCTATGATTCATCCGAGCACGGCCATGCATTTCACAGTTCCTAGCTCTCCGAGTGGCCTTGTACAACTTTTAAGCATCTCATCCCGATTTATGGGAGGACAATCCCAATCTTGCGATCTTGAGATTAGACTTCGTTTGATAGGTGATTACCTGAGCGTTGCCTTTATAGCCTCCTTTTACGGTGCGACGGTTGGTCAACGTCAAAGCAACCAGTTCTCAAACAAGTAATCTCAAATCACTCAGGTATTGAGGATTTAGTGTCTAATAATTTAATGAAATTTACTCATGACAGATTTTCATCTCTTACAGTAAAGTTTCATAGGTCTTGTCCGATACTAGTCTTCCCAAAGTAAGTATCTATGCAAATGATTATGACATTGCCATGTCCACATAGTTCAAGAAACAGAACTACTAGTCATCTTGCATTCTAATCGTCTAACGTTTTCTATGCGTCCAATTTTATAGAAAACTCCGATTAGGGACCATTTTCAACCTTTGACATTCAAGTTCACTTGATAGACATTTCTTAGTCACAGGACTGGTCCTGACAGTCTATCTTGAATATATCGTCAAATTTGAAGGGACTCATCATTTAATACTAAACCAAGATTAAATGGAATATGAAAATACATTTCATATATGATAAATGTTCAACCCCAATGTTTTACAAGCATGGGCCTCAAACCCATCTTCTAAAACAGTTCATGGAATTCAAAGCTATGCTTGATTTCCAGTGCTACAATGTGAGTGTTGCTTCTCACTTGTTGCATAGGTTTAGTTATCATGCTTTGCCAATCTTAATATCCTTTTCATCGAATGTTCTTCGAGATATGATGATAAGATCTTTTCGAGTTTGTTTATTATGTGATCTAGTCTTTCTCGCTACAATGGTGGTTCTACGCATTTCTCAATGAAGAACCATCAAGTTAGCAGACGTTTTTCTTGCTTCAAGAGTGGTTCTACGCATTTTTCAATGAAGAACCATCAAGCCAGCAGATAGGTGATCTACCCAAGTTCAGTGAAGAACTTTAAACAACCCTGTTTTATTGCTTCTTAGGCAATAATTACTTTTACTTCAACTGTTTAGGTTGCTAGTGATGCTTTGTTTGGATTTTCTTATCCAAGCAGTTCACAGATATGTGGAAGACTTTCCAGCTATATCTTAGAACATATTTAATTTCCCACGCAACAACTCATGGTCTTCAATCCATGTTGCCATTTCAAAACACGATGCTCTTTAGCTCGTCCTTGTCAATGGTTAACTCCAAAGGGTCTTGCTTGATCCTTTGCCAGTGTTTATGCGTGTAGCATCAATATTTAGCATATCTTTATTTCCTTGAATCAAGAAGTAATCCTATGTACCTTTTCAGGTACCATAAGTTTTTCTTGATCTCAATCTAATTGGTCTTCACTTAGATCAATAGAGATTGGTATATGTTCGTCATGCCTAAAGTCATACGATACGTTTTTGGCGATCCTCATATTATATCATACATGATAAATTCTTTTGTAGAATAATTCCCAATTGAATTCTATTCATGTAACTTTAGCTCATTCAATTTCAGTAGATACTGAATCCAGCTAAATTCTTTGACATATAATATAGGTGAAGAATCTCTTTAGATTCTTTGATGTTAACTTAGTAAATGCTTATACATAGTTCAAACATCCTTTACTTAGATTTATTCACATGGGTCGAATATCTCCAATGGAGACTTTCGTGTTTGATTTAGTAAATGCCATTACTTAATCCAAAATAATATCATAAGATCTTTGTAAATAGATCTTAATACCCAGTATGTACTAAGTTTCGCCATGGTCCATTATTGATGAATAATTTCAAATCTAAGTCATTAGCATTTGAATGTTATTTCACAATAGAGAGATATGTGTGTGATACACATAGGACCAATTAAGTTTTAAGTACTCCCACTAAACTTCTTATATATCTATAAGAATCATGTATATTTTATGAAACTAAAATACTTATTAGTTTCACTAAAATACAGTTCCAATTCCCAATTGCTTGCTTAAATCTGTACTTAGATTTTATAAGCTAGCTTTCCTTTTCAAGCATTTATTTGGATCCACAAACTCTATGACATACCATGTACATATTGTATTCCATCATTTGATTGAGGAATACGTTTTGTCATCCAATTGCCATATGTACCAATATGCAATCATTGCTTGAATTATAGACTTAAGCATTACGATTTTGCATGAGGTTTCAACACAATCCATGCCATGAATTTGCTTGTAACCTTTAGCAACTAATCTAGCTTTGTGTGTAAACACAATTCCATGTTTGATGGTTTTTATCCTTAAAACAAACTTGCAACCAATAGGTGTGAAACTATTCTTGCAAATCAACAAAATTTCAATTTTGTCATCAAAACATTGAGTATGTTTTATGGCCTTTAACCATTTAAAACATATAGTCTATATATGGCCTCTAACCATTTTAGGGAATCTATATTTCGTCATAGCTTTCTTACAAGTCACAAACTCATTAATCTACATGATAATAGTTTGACTGCAAGTTGTAGGTTTCTTCACTATCTAGTGGAAGAATCGCATAGCTTCAATGACCTGAACTCCATGTTTCTTCACTATCTAATAGAAGAATCTCATAGTTCCAGTGACTTGAATTCTATGCCTACTTGGGTATAGAACATCAAACAATAGAATATCAATAGCCACTTGAAAGTCCTTTGAATATTCTGTTCTCCTTGAAGCACTTGTAAAGTCTTCTAAGAGATGTCTATTCTTTAAAGCCACTTCTAAAGTCCTTAAAGAATAAGTTCGGATTTTCTGAAGCACTTCGAAAAGCCTCCGGAATGTCCGTTTATGTTTGTTGTTCGCCTCGAAGACTTTCGAGGTCTATTTTCTCCCACTTGTCATTTTGGAAACGAATCTCCAAAAGGACATTATTTCGAGCAAACAAACATTATGTTCTCAAAAATTCGTGGTAGAAACAATACCCTTGTGTCTCATTTGAATAAATCATAATGAAACATATATCTATACTTGGGCCTTAGTTTGTTGTATAACAAACACTAAGCTCCCACTGAGTTTAGCAACTCTCTAGATATATATTATCGAAAAGATATTCTGAAATTTCTTTTCTATAGCTTTGACGAATTTAGTTTAGTTTGGTGGTAGTTGAGCATTTTGTTTTAGAATTTATAGGAAAAGTCTTTATGATTCATCATTGATCGAATCAAGTACTAATCGACTTCGATCATTCCAACTTAGATATGCCATATCTTATGGACCTAGATTGTGAAATTACAACACACAATCATTGATGATCATATTTGGTCTCAAGTAATCATCAACATGATCTAACCTAGATCTTTATGATTTCTTGCCAAGTGGATTTTATACTTCTGAATCTTTGAACTAGCCAAACAGATTCAACTTATATCACATTTGAGTAAATAAACCTATATTCACTCAAATCCATGTGAAATAATAAAGTCATAAAACCTTTCTTTAGCTTTGAACTCTATCGTCTAGGCGTTCTAACAATAGTTCATATTCTTTGTTACTTTCAACAAGTAAGACTAGCTTGTCTTAAGTTGATCTAGAAATCAACCAACTTTCAAAAGTCCATCAAAATAGAGCTTTTGAATGTTAACTTGTTGATATGGTCTAAGCAACAATGCCAAAGATTTAATGGAACTCAAATCAAGGGTTTGATTTGAACCTAGTAAAGTTTTTTTTTAAAGAGTTGTTTGTTTTAATCAAGCATATTGACTCAACCAGTAATTGACCATTTCATTCAAATAAACAAACAAACAAGCATTGTTTTTGTTCTTCTGAATGTGAGTCTTTCTGTGTTTGAAGCAGAAATTTAGGTATGCTGATTATGGAACAAAATAGCCATTAAGTTCCAGCCTTTGAAAGGACTTAAAACAAACTAGATGACCCTACAACTAATGTAGCATTGCCATGCTTCATTTCCCACTTGTAGGTCATTAGTGTATCCTAGCTTCCATTATTTGAGTTATTACCGAAGTAAGAACCTCAAGCGGTATATGATACCAAGGAAGTTTGATTGCTAGGTCACTTCTCTTTAAACATAAATTTATAGGTAGAAACGGAATCGTAAATTCCTTTCATTTGTTCCTTGTTTCCTATTTCTTGTACCCTTTCTTATAGTCTTAAGAATTGAATTCTTTAGTGTTGACTTTTATACTTTGTTAGACATGTCCAATGTCACCAACAAGGTTCTTTACCATTTTAATTTATGTTGAATATTTTTGTTTCAACTAGATGATCTTACCAGAAGCTTCTAAAGTTCTCTAAGCATCGATCTATTCGAATGTCTAGGGACTAGACTCATTCGAGAATTAAATGGACAAAGATATTAGGTTGTTAACCATTGGTAAAGCTGAGCGTATTAAACTCAATGCTTTATGATCTCAAAACTACATTGTATTTTGAATTCACAAGCACCAATCGGTTTGCCATTCGATTTTGATTCTCGAAAACAACCATAAAAGTCGATATAAGAAACGTACATTTTAAATTGCTCACTTTCTCTCTTTTCCGTGAATCGTTCTTGGATTCACTACCAATCGAGGAAATTTACTGTTACCTTTCTAAAAGGATTTATTGCAGTGCAAGATATTTAATTATAAACAATAATTAAAACATACATTGAAGCATGCAAAGTCTAAACATTTATCATGAATAATAACTTGAAATTAAAGCAACCATGCAATTCAAACAAGTTATTAGCATTTTATTCGATTTTATTGTTCCGGCAGGTGTGAATAAAATGATTCCAAGATCCTAAAATCATTGAAGAACTAAGCACAGTTTGTCGACTTAATCCTAGAACATCTTAGGTAAGCAAAGGCCTTTTGCTAATAGTCTAGAAACTATTCTTGGTTGATAGGTACGTCTAAGAACTTATTAGGTAAACCTATCGAATTTGCCACGACATAAAAGGACTCCTTACTTATATCGTTGAGTTTCACCAAAACTAACATGTACTCACAATTATTTGTGTACCTTGCCCCTTTAGGACCAATAAGTAACACCTCGCTGAGCGAAAACTATTACTAGATTGATGTAAAGGATATCCAAGCAAGTGTATATTTTGGCATGGCACCTTTTAACTCAATTTTTAAGTTTGGAACTTAAGGCTCTTACTATGTTGGTTAGATTTTAAGTGAACTAAAATCCTTAATCATGCAACATAATCAAGCTTTTGATCTCATGCATTTTAAGACATATTTAAAGCAATAAATAACTTAAAACATGCATAAGATATTTGTGATCTAGTATGGCCCGACTTCATCTTGAAGCTTTGACTTCAAAGTCCGTCTTGAAAATCTCCGTGGGAGGCACCATTTTCTTCAAATAGGATAAGTTATAATTAATTACAACTATTTGATGGTACGCAGACCATATTTGAATTGAAAAACAACTTTGGTACTTTAGACCAATTACATTCAAATTAATGGTACGCAGACCATATTTTCTATCCTATTTGGGCCATACTAGTCACTTCATAACCTGCAAAACAGTACATATACAATATATACCATTCACCCATTCATTATCATGAATGGCCCACATAGCTGGTTAGTAAAACACATTATGCATCACGTAAACATTTGCAGCAATTAATCAAGGTCACCAATAATCTACCAATTATTCAGTCCTTATTAATTCTAATCGAGTTGTTTTAACCTTAAGGATTTGTAGACCTAATCAAGAGTTTATGACCAAAAAGTGCTCCCACTCAAACCAATAAATTCATATGCTTTACTAATTTTAAACATAAAATTGTATTTCTAGTCTAACCGGAAACATACAAATTTAATTAAAATTTAAAGCTCATATAAATTTATAATTGAATCCAAAAATTTAATTTTAATTTCAGTCGCATTTAAATTAATTTATGATTTTAATTTTAGTAAAATAATTAGAATAAATTCCATTTATTATAATTATAATATTCAAAATTAAAATCCAAGAAATTAATTCAAATTATTAATTTTAAAATTAATTAAAATTACGTGAACTGAAATTTTCAAATTAAACATTCAAAACGATCTAATCGAAACGCAAACACCCTACGCGTTGCACGCCCATGGGCTGTACGCACACAGCCATTGCTGGCCATGTGCGCGCAGCCCATGCGCTCGTTGCATAGCTGCTGCTGTCCCATACGCAAGCATCCGCACAGCGCCCACCGCACGCGAGCTATCGCTCGCAGCGCGCGCTCGTTACCGCGCTCGCTGGTGCGCGAGATCGCTCGCTGGTGCGCGCGAGCCATCGCTCGCTGGGGCGCTGCATCGCTCGCTGGCGCGCGAGATCGCTCGCTGGTGCGCGCGAGTGATGCTGGGCGCAGCGCTCGTGGCACGCGAGCTTGCGCTCGCTGCGCACGAGGCTGCGCGCTGTTGTGCGAGGCAGCGCGCGCTGTGGCGCAGCTCGCTTGCTGCCCACACGCGACTGCCTTGGCTCGCCCCTCGCCCATGCCCATACGTTCATTGCTCGTGGCACACGACACAAGGCAGGGCTGCTGCCTTGTGCTCGTGCACTACGCCCTTGCTCATTGCATTCGTGCCGCACGGGCGACGAGCTCCCTTGCTCGTCGTCGCATGCCCGCATTATACAACACCCCTTAAGGGTAACACGAAGCGTCCATTGCTTCGTGCGTGCAAGTTATTTGAACGAATCGCATAAAATTTAAAATTTATATTTAAAATTAATGACAAATTAATAAATAATATTAATTTCATAATTTTAGGGCGAAAAAATCGAAAATTTATTATCCAATTGATTTCCGATTGATATGGATTCAAGTCTAGGTCATAAAAATTTAAAATTTATCGTAAATTTACAATTTTTATGGTGGTTTTTAATCATAGGTTTCTAATTAAATTACAATTAATTATGAAAATCAAATTAATTCTAAATTATTCTAATTTTCAACAAATTAATCATAATTACAAATTAGATTGCATAATTAACAAGACTAGGCATTCGAACTTGTCAAACATATGCAATAGGTCAATCAAAAATTCAAGATTTATCAACAAGAATCGCAAATATTTAATTTAACATCTTAAATTTACGAAATTTTGCATTCGAAAAACTAAAACCTTTGAAAAGTCATAGTTAGGCTTCGAATTTGAGAATTCTGGGTTCGGCAGAAAAATATTATTTTTGTCAAAATTTTAGAATGCCTTTTACATGCAGAATTGACACAAAAATCACTCAATTCGGATGAGTAATGAAGAAACTGCCGAAAAACTGCGTACGTATAATTAAATAAACGCAATTTGCAACTAATTAACAATTACGAAAATTAATCACCCCTTTTAATTCTTGCAAATTTGTAGTATTTAACCATGTTCATGCAATTTAGATTATGAAAATAATAAGGGGCTCGTGATACCACTGTTAGGTTATGATACATATGACATTACATAGATCATGCGGAAACAACCATTAACCCAGGAAACATATTATTTACACATAATCATTTAGCATAGTTTAGATGCATACTCTTTGTTGCGTGCCTTCCCTAGCTGCGCCCGAACCGAACAAGAACAAGTCTTTTAGGACTCCAAGTGTCGTCCCTCCGTAGAAAGTCCACAGCACGTCCGGATCCGCCTTAAGATTGACCAACTAGAATCGCCCTTAAGGTACTCAGAAAATTCGGCACTTTTGGGGCAAGATGGGTGTTTGAATTTTCTCTCAAAAAACTCACTTTTGAATACTTTGAAACTTATGTATAAATTATGACCCCTAGGCCTTTATTTATAGAGTTATGGAAAAGGAATCGTAATCCTAGTAGGATGCGAATTAATTGGAATTAGAATTCTACATGAATTCTACTTAATCAATTTATCCAATAGGAATAGACATTTAATCATACACTGACTCTTGCAGATTCAGGAATCTCGCATGAGCTCAAACTCACACACACACGGCAGCCACAAGGGCTGCCCACGCATGCGAGCAGCAGCCCACGCAGCGCGGCCCACGCATGCGTGGCCTTGTGCGCGCTGGGCTGTGGCGTGCGTGCTTGCTGGGCGACGGCCTGGCTTCGTGCTGGGCCTTCGTCCGGCAGGCCTCGTCCGATGCTAATTCGTACGATACGCTTCCGATTAAATTTCCATTTCCGGAATCTATTTCCGATACGAACAATATTCAATATTTCCGATTCCGGAATTAATTTCCGTTTCGAACAAATATTTAATATTTCCGTTTCCGGAATTATTTTCCGATTCCGGTAATATTTCCGATTCTGACAATATTTCCGTTTCCGGCAATATTTCCGATTCTGGTAATATTTCCATTTCCAACAATATTTTCCGATACGTACCATGTTTCCGTTTCCGGCAACATCTACGACTTTGGATAATATTCATATTTCCGATACGATCCATATTTCCGTTTCCGGCAATATCATCGTTTCCGGAGTATTCATTTCTTGCCTGTGACGATCTTAGCTCCCACTGAAACCAAGATCCGTCGGTTCCGAATATTCATAGATGGAGTATTTAATGCCATTAAATACTTGATCCGTTTACGTACTATTTGTGTGACCCTACGGGTTCAGTCAAGAGTAAGCTGTGGATTAATATCATTAATTCCACTTGAACTGAAGCGGCCTCTAGCTAGGCATTCAGCTCACTTGATCTCACTGAATTATTAACTTGTTAATTAATACTGAACCGCATTTATTAGACTTAACATAGAATGCATACTTGGACCAAGGGCATTATTTCCTTCAATTATGTGATTTGAAAGACGTAGATGTATTTGGTGCATTACATGAAATCCCAGGGGCATTTCATGAAAAAACCGAAAAATAAATGATAAAAAATATAAAATAATAAAAATGATAAAAATCAGACTGAGACACTTATTTCCCATTTCGCTGACAAAACTGACCTAACTCAATTCAAAAGTCAATCGAAATTAAAAGAATCTGAAGTTCACATGAATTTAGATCGGCCCCTCTCTCTTGAACAAGGATTAATAATTTGGATAATTTTAAAAATGGTTGATTAGTACCGTTTAGGGAATATGGATTCTCAAGTACGACGTGCAATTTATCTTAATAACTTATCTTAACTTATTATTATTTTTTATTGATTTTTTTTTGAAGAGAAGATTAACTTAGATTAATCTGAACTTATTAGATCTAAAATCTACTCTTTCTGTTCCTTTTTGTTTTATATGTATTCCTAATCTTCTATCAAAATTGTGCGAAATGATTATTTTAACCAATCAAATTTATTGGAGCATTTAATCTCACACTATTCTATTAGGGCATTAAATTTTTCACATTTTTCTAATATCTTTGATCAAAAGTGAAAAAAATTATAAATAAACGTAATTTCTATTGTTTAAATATAAAATAGAAGGAACTTCAATCCACATTAATAGTTGCTAAATTGCGTACATGATACCAAACGTAAAAAATAAAAAGGGATGTAGAGTAGTTTTTAAAAGGGGAAGGAGTGACCCTTATTCTTAAACTGAAATATGTATGAAGTATCAATGACGATTCTTATGGTCACATGTTCACAACAATAGTATATACGTACAAAATCAATGTCTTGAAAGTCATACTAAAATATTAGTTAGTGTGTTTGCACTTCAATAGAAAGCGTCAATGATAAGACAAGTTCAAGCAATCAAAAAATTAAAAATGTCTGTAGAAGTTTGTCTAAGGATCGAATGACCGAGCTAAGCTGGATAGACCAAATCTTATGTTGGTAACCATAACTTAATCCAACTGCATGTTGTCATGTTCAACACTTTGTGCTTCTAGTCAATATTGACCAGTCCCTTTAATTTTATGTATTAATCAAAATCAATTATCCCAAATTGGACATTTTGGTCAAACTTATTGTTGGGCTAAAAATAATCTTCTTTCTTTTCGGCTATGGGTAAGTCTTGGCGAGTATTACAATTCTTATTCTCGTAACTAATTAATGAAAGTGCATTTTATTTACCTAATATTTATTTATTTGAATATAATGGAACTTGTCATAGTCTATTTTAATTGTAAGTTGTACTTGAGCAATACGTATTTAGCCTAATTTTATCTTATCGATCTGCATTTAATAAACTTATTAATTCTAAAATCAATGGAAATAAAGTTAGCATGAAACGGCCTAATTAACACTTGAAATTAACTGATTTTTCGGTAAAGAAATGAAAATTGAATGCTGCCATTTGGGGTGGTAACAAAAATTTGTAAGAAAAACACATCTTTAGGGATGAGGTCACAACACTATTGAAATTAACATGATACTTTCAGTAAAATATTACTCCCTCCATCTCTTTTTGTTCTTTATATTTTCCTTGTTGGGTATTTCAAAATATTCTTTACATTTTCTTTTATATGATCACATAAATAACTTATTATTCTATCAAAATTTGTGTCCAATTATTATTTTAACCAATTAAATTCATTGGGTCATTTAATATTTCACACTTTTCCATTGGGACATTAAATTTGTCTCATTTCCCAATATCAGAATTTTGATAAAAGTGAAAACATTATAAATAAACGTAATTTATCTTGTGTAAATAAAAAAAAATTGAGGAATCTCGATGCAAATTAATTAATCGTTAAAACGCGTGAAAAATACCAAACGTAAAGAATAAAAAGAGACGGAGGGAATACTAATTATTTCATTACCGTCATTTGTTATTAATCCGTACCTAGGGGTGAGCACGGATCGGATATCTGATCCGAAATCTGATTTCGGATCGGATATCCGAATCCGAAAATTGTGAAATTTGATATTTGTATCTGATCCAAAAAGTTTCGGATATCCAATATCCGATACCCAAAAATTTTCGGATCGGGTATCCCGGATATCCGATATCCAATTTCTTAATGTTATTTTAAAAAAATGTAACTTTGTTTTCCATCAATTTCTCACTTTTACTTGTAATCTCACCGTTCACTATCCAAAACAAAGAAATAAAGTTCCTTATTATGAAATGGAGATCTGTAATTCAAGAATACATAAATTCTTACTTTGTATAAAAAATAAGTACAAGAGCTAATTGTGCCCTAGTGTTAAACAAGCTCCTAGTGTTGCTTACTTTTAAGTGTTACGGAGCATATACTTCATCAATTGTTCACATTGTAAAAATTAAAAATAAATTGCATTAGATTTTATTTTTATTTCGGATATTTTTCGGATATCGGATATCGGAAATAATAAAAATCAATATCCAAATAGGTATTTGATATTTGAATTTTCGGATCGGATATCTGATCCGAATTCAATTTTCATATCGGATATCCAAAAAATCGGATCAGATACGAATCGGATTATCGGATATTCGGGTTTTCAGATAGTTTTGCTCAGCCCTATCCGTACCTACTAAATGGACCGTAAAAACTTTGAATCTCTTCTCTAATCTCTTCACCCTTTCTTAGTTTTCCGTCAAACACGTTATCATTAAATTTAGAGTGTGTTGTTAAATGATTTTATGTTTATATTTCTCTTGTAAATGTCGTATGACTCTTCATTGCTGAATTAATTTTCCTTCAAAATAAAATAAAGGTTCTTTTGGTATTTAATTTCTACCTTAAAAATACACCGCTTTTGTAATTACTATCTTATGAAAATTTTATCATATTTTAATACCTTAAAGTATGATTTTGTTTTGAATCACTGCCACTTTGCTGGTTTCTCATTTAAATTAAGATATCTATTTCGTTTCTTAATCGTTTTAAATTATTCAAAATCCAATTTTCTCCTTTTTGTGTAAGGATTCCATAGAGACCTTGCTTAATTTTGTAAAAGATAAAACGGATTAAAAAATATTAGTACAATTTTAAAATATTTGTGAATTATCAAACGAATTATTTTGAAATATTGTTCTCGATGAAATCCCTATAGAAAAATGAAAATAATGAACTTTGAATCACTTTAAACAATTAAGAAACGAAAGAAATATCTTAATTTTAAAATGAGAAATTTGTAAAGTGGTAGTGATTCCAAACAAATACATACTTTAAGATAGTAAATTACAATAAAAATTCTCGCAAGGTAGTTAATACAAAAGTGATGTATTTTTAAGATAGTAAATACCAAAAAAGTTTATAATAAAATTAATTAAAGTGCGTTCTATCACCCGACTTTTCACTTATTTTCTTAAACTTAAATGTACTAATTACTCCGTTTTAGTTATCATAAATTAAATTATTTTAATTATAAATTGTACTTGAGTAACCCTCACTTTTCCTGAAATAAGTGAAAAAAGACGAATAAAATAGAGTCTTGTATGTTTTTGTATTATGCCTAAAGAGGTAGCAAAACGAAGTTTGAAGAAGTTCGTGCGTAAATTATTTTTCAACTCAGTAAATACTTAAGCTTCAATGAAATCTATTTTATGTACTCCCATCAATTTGTCATTTTTATATGGAGTGCCAATGTGTCTCTGGATTTTTTTTTACCATTATAAAACTCTCTTTATTATATCAATCTAGTATGTTGACCGTTGTTTGGTAAAGTTTTTTTTTTTTTTTGAGTCGACTCATATTCCACCAATTTCAATAACAACGATATAAATATTGTAACACAGATGTAGTATTATTTGAAAATTGAAATCTAATATATATATATATAATATATATATAATATATATATATATATATATATATATATATATATATATATATATATATATATATAAAGGAGGCATATTTGCTGAACCATTAGAGCGCCACCTAGGATTACTATTGGTTTCGGCCAATGAAAAATAAGATTTCTAATTTATTTTTGAATTAAAAAAATCGAGTGTCATGTAGATAATTAATTAAGTGTCACGTATATATTTTAGTTAATTAATTAATAATATATACAACTCCACCCAAAATCAAACACTCTAATAATTAAAATATAAATCTAAATAAAATTTAATCCAAAATCAAATACTAATCTAAAATAAAATGTTGGCCAAAGTCAAACACTAATCCAATAATTGTGCGCCGCATAGGAAATCTAATGGTTTCAGCCAATGAAAAATATACAAAATTATATTTTATATATATAGGAGACATATTTGCAGAATTATTAAAGCGCCACATAGGAAATCTAATGATTTCGGCCAATGAAAAATAAGATTTCTAATTTATTTTTGTATTAACAAAATCGAGTGCCACGTAGATAATTAATTAGGTGTCACGTATATATTTTAATTAATTAATTACTAATATATAGATATTTTTTAATTAATTACTGATATTACGCATATACAACTTCGTCCAAAAACAAACACTCTAATAATTAAAAAATAAATCCAAAATAAGAAAAACTAATATAATATAATCTATAAAATATAGAAGTTGGTATATTTATAAGTTTTATTTTAAATTAGCAATTAATAAAATTTGTGCATCGCACGGGCTAAAATCTAATATACTAATATACAAGTACTACGTACAACATAAGTATGAAGAGATTAAATGTTTATTTTTCTTACTTTCCAAAAAAAAAAAAAAAAAAAAGAGTGAAGAAAAATAACATGACTTAAAAAAAATGTAGTTGGGTCGAATCGAGTCTAAGGTGTGTTAAGTCAAAATCATTAAACCAAGTCCATTCCCAGAAGTCTTAGAACAGTAGAACATGCCTCGACGTTTCTTAAACTTATGCTGTAAGTTTCATCGAGATAACTAGCACTGACGTAAGTCTAGATTATTGTCTCGAATTTACCCCTCATATTCCTGGAACCATCACTACAAAACACCTTAAATTACTTACCAAAATCAAAACAAAAGCAGCTGTAAAAATAAAAAGTAAAAAGTAAAAACGTACGCGGAGTTAGACCCTTCCCCAAGGAACTGAGGAAGTTCGCAAAACAGACCAGCTCAGTAAAAAATTATCCTTTTAATTTTCTCTCTCCTAAAATAAAAAACAAAATAAGATGAAAATACAAAACCTTGGCCTCCAAGGCATTTCTCCTCCCCCACCGCCTTTAAACCGCCATCTCTATAAAAAAAAACCCTTCACCCCTTCAAGGCTCCAACCCTTCATCTTCCCCCCCCCCTCCCCCACTTTCTCTCTCATAAAACAAAACCCCAGAAAGACTTTGAAGATGACGATGGAGATCGACAACATCACCAACAACAATCTTGATACAGAAGAATTCGAAACTCAATTCCCCGTTACATTCTTTGACGGGGAAAGAGAACTCGATGTGGGCACTGTCCCCATCATCCCATCTCTCACCTTCAAATCTTTCCAATCTATCCTCAGCTCTAAACTCAATATCTCTCCTCACCAAATCACCATCTATTTTGAACGCCCTACCAACAACCACCATCACCACCGTAATCGCCACCCTGTCACCTCCAAATTCAACTTTTCCGCTGCCGTCTCCGACTCCGACCCTGCCGCATTCTTCTATGTTGTTCAGAAACGGTCCCGACGTACCCGCCGCCGCAAAACTAAGAACGGCGGTAACAATAATAACAACAATTACAATAATAATGTTGCCAATTTTGTTCTGCTTCGGAGAGAGAACACTGAATTGGAGTATTTGGAGTATTTGAATCGGATGAGGATGATGCAACAGGTGGACAGAGAAAGAGAAAGGTATTTAATGTCTATGAGTTTGAATTCCAATGTTTATGATGATTTGAGCTGTTATTACGGATTTGGAGGCGGAGGAGGGGTCAATAGTAATTTCAGCGATGATGCTGCTTCGTCTTCGTCTTCCTCTGGTTTTTGTGATGTTTGCTATAATTTCAATTACAATGCTGTTGCTGCTCGAGGAGGAGGAGGGGATGATACGGTGCCGTTCCATTGGTGTAAGAACGACGCCGTTACAAAGGGTTTCCGGTCGCCGGCGGGTCCTATTGCGCCTCCCAAGAACAAGACGAAAATTTGTTTCTTTGGTTGACTTTTTAATTTTTTTATAAAAAGGAAAAAGGTTTGTTATGTATAGATGATGATGATGTTCTTCTGGAACAGAGAAAAACAGTGTGTGTAATTATGGAGAATAATTTTGGGGGATTAAGGAGAATTATCGGTTTAACTAGGGTTTTAAATTAGGGGAAGATTGTGATTAGTAGGATGGCGTAGCAAAGAAGCTGTTGGTTTTGCTACAAATGATGAATTTGACTGATTTTGCGAAAAAATTGAAAAAAAAGTGCCCTCCTTTTTTGTGAAGTGTTCGGAGGTTTGCCTTTTTAAATCTATGTAACCTACTTACCTACTACTATTATCATGGATATATGATGATAATGATATTATCCAACTTCAATAAAACTGTAGTAGTTTCTTTTAGGTGATTTTAATTCACTGATTGTGTGTTGGTGTATTCTATATTTGTTTAAGCTAAATTAGATTGAATTGAGGAGCTCTCTTCAGGATTTTATTTTCGTTCAATTTTAGTTATTGATATGATAAAGACCCGGTTGAGTAGCGAGTGGAGGTTGGAGTAGCGGATAACGATTAGCTGTTAAAATAGCGCACGACTAATATGCGTGTTCGGTAAGAGTAGCAGTTGATATTATAAAATAAAATAAAAGTTGAAATATTATTTAGAACTTTAATATAAATTTATCAAACTCTACCCACTATCTTAAACGCTATTCAATTTTAACTTTTGATAAAAGTTACTCAATCGCTACCTCCAGCTAACCGTTACCCGCTACTATTCACTGCTACTCGCTACTTTAACCGCTATTTAACCGCTACCCGCTACCGCTAATTTTGCCGAACAGGGCCATAATCAATGAGATGACCGGTTGATTTTCATGATATTTCAACATGTTCATCTATTGCAAAGTTGTAATGCAACCGAAAAATAGTATTTTTATTTGTCTAAGGCACTTATTTATTTAGTCATTGAAAGGTACATTAGATTTTTTTACTCGTTTCGTTGTTGTACTCCATATTTTTGTAGAAAAGCTTGGAATGACTTCGTGAAATTATGTTCCCTTTTCCAGCCACAGTGAATAAAGTCTTGGAAAGTTCTAAAGTGTGTAGTTTGGTGTACGATCAAGGTCCCCATAATTTTCTTTATTCAAATCCATCAACGTGGTCCTCCCTAGTGAAGTACTGCCTTTTTCGTTCCGTTAGTGAGATAAGTCGATAACTGTCTTACCTCTGATCTCATATTGGAGTATAAATCTACAAAATGAGACGTTATGACGACTTCACAATCTTATATGACTATATCTTTTCTTAGTATAAATCACAGTTGATAGACAAAATAAAATAATGTCAAAAATCAAATTGTGTCATCATATTATTTTAATTCTTTATCCATCAATTCTTAAACGGCAACTTTTGTGTAAGACCGCCTTACCGGAAAGACCACTTTGGTTGCTTAACTAATTGGTTTAATTTCTTAACTAATTGGTTACATTACTTAATTATTTGATTCAATTGCTTAACTAATTATTTTTTTGCTTAACTAATTGGTTTCAGTGCTTAACTAATTAGTTCAAGTGTTTAACTAATTGGTTCTATTGCTTAACTTATACGGAGTATGATACAAATGTGGTCTTTTATGTAAGATCGCCTTATAGAAAAGTTTGTAATTCTTAAATGGACTTGGTTAACACCAGGTTTATTGTGAACCATATCAAAAAGGGAACGTCAACAACTTATTTCTAATTATTTTGGCATGTTTATTAGATTTATTATGAAAGAAATATCAAATTTATGTCGTTAGTATAAATTGTGATTGGAAATGTAATTTTAAGTCAAAGTTCACTTTTTTTTTTACAAAATAAGGTTATTTGATAATAAAACAGTCACTAGATCTTATAAAATTGGTTTCTAATTTATTATAGTAACTATTTGAACAATAAAGGTCATTAATCTCACTATATATAGAAAAATGTTCTTAGAGGAAATTGTTAGTTTTGAGTCCCCAAGCTAATATCAGGGGGCTAAATGTAGCCTGATTTTACTTGACACGACCCTTTTTACTCTCATTTTTTTTCTTTCTAAAATAATAGTAACCCTCACTAATATTATTTTCTCTCAACCTTTTTTGATATTATTTTTGTTCAAATAAATTAGATTTATTTTTAGAATACATATTTTGATTGCAATTGACACTTTTTTAACATGGAAAACCTTAGAATTGTGGTAATTCTTGTTTTTTTTTTTTCCTGTTTGAGCTTTTTCATGCAATTTGTATGAAATAGATACTTATGTTTTGCACATATTGACCGTAATATAATTAATACACATTGAACAAAGTATAATTAATCTTTTCGTACAGATTGAGCATAACAGAACTAAGTATTCCGTATAAATTGAACAAAGTACAATTAACTATTTCTTACATATTGAACATAACAGAAATAAGTAATCTATGCAAATTGAACCAAATATAATATAATTAAACATTTCTTACAGATTGAACATAACAGCTCTAAGTATTCCGTACAAATGGAACAAAGTATAATTAACAACTTTGTACAGAATACTTAGTTCTGCTATGTACAATCTGTATGAAATGGTTAATTTTATTTTGTTCAATCTGTACGAAATATTTAAATTATATTTTGTTCAATCTGTATAAAATATAAGTATCTATTTCATACAAATTGCATGAAAATGCTCAAAAAAACAAGAATGTCTTTATATATAATAAAATATATTTATTATAGAAAAAAACATATAAAATATGCCTTGGAGGCCATTCTTAGGTCAAAAATAAAATATATTTATAAATTACGAAAAAAAATAACCAGGAATGATTTATAAATCACGGGTAAAATGCCTTGGAGGCCATTCCTAGGTCAAAAACATCAGATTTATAACTCTCGGCGCATAATCTAAGGTTAACCAAACTCAATCAAATTAGTCCGGCCAAACAGACTTGACGAACAATTAAACCGGACTATAAAAATCATGATTAACAATCAATATTAAAACCAATCCAATCCCAATCATACATTCATGAATCCCAACCCTAGAAATAAACTACTCATGAATGATTGAAATTAAAGCAATAGTTAAATCAATAGAAAACATAATTAATAAATAAGGTAAATTAAATAAAAATTAATATACCAAAGTGAATAACAAATTGATGAATGAAAGCTTGAATCTTGAATAAAACTTGATAATGTAAATAATAGAGGTTTGGGAGAGAAATCAAGTGCTTGAAATAAAACTAAGAAATTCTAAAACTAGAATAAGATGTTTCTAGCCCAAAACTCCCTCAAGTAATTATAGACAACTGTAGACACCTACTTTTGTCCCCATTCCCGAAAGGGAAGGTTCGATGATGAGAACATAAGTCTCCACTTGGCAACGCATCTCCTATAAAATAACGAATCTCAAATCACCCTTTCATTTCAGCCAAAGCTTCCATTTATAGAAACCTGCTAAAAATAGTAGCTGTCGTAAAAGGTAATTGCTAAAAGTAGTAAGAATAAAAAGATAGAAACCTGTCAGAATTACGTGTTGCACTCCAACATAAATCCTAAAAGAGATAGAAATTGTAAAAGGAATTCTATTCCTATCGCAATTCGATAAAAGAGTTAACGTATTAATTAAACTCATAACGAACCTAGAGTTCGTAAAGGGCCTAGACGCATTCCGTCGTAAATTGATACGCACCAAATAACTCGGATTAAGTCTCTTAATGGACTCCGTACTCTAGAGTCCAATCTGACAAAGAATTCTGCCCAGATCCTATTTTCAACGCCCAGCCCTGGGCGCTGAAATCTTTGACGCCCAGTGCTGGGCGCCGAAAATACTTGGGACAGATTCTTTTCCTAATCCGTTTCGTATTCATATTCCTGAAAATCTATCTTTCTACGCCACTTTTTCCTATAAATAGACCCCTAAAACCGATGTGAACACACACAATTCATAATCTGAGTATTGACTCCAAGCCTAAGCCTCACGCTGCGAAATTGATCCCGCGTTCTGTCGCAATCGATCCAAAAGTCGAACAGAACGTATCATGTCCCTTGTAGCTGATGAATTAAGCCTAAATACTGGAACACTGCTCAGAAACCCGAGATTCGTTAAATAAAAGGAGAAATAGCAAAGCCAAGTGGTTAGTTTTCTGAGAACCGTGACGCACCTCTCAAGGGTGCGTCGTAATGTGTCCCTTCACATGATTTAATCGCTTTCATCACCCTTTTATAAAATTGTTAAACTATTAATTTGATTGATCTATCACGCCTAATAAAGATAATATCTTGGACAATTAAGCTATCATGCTAGGTACCTTAAATCAATCTAAACAAGATAATCACGATCGATTTAGTATTATGTGTTGCATATTGCTAAAATCAATTCAGAATAGTTTAATAGTTTAAACGCATGTCCCTTCAATTATTTATGTTGAGCTAGTAAGGATAACCTGCCTCTGGAGTTATCGATGAGCACTCCTCTCGGTAGTTACAGTTCCCCGAACTCTCAATCTCTGCCCTGCGGGTGTACGTTGAGCGATCCCCACACCAGGGATCACAAGGGAACCTATGGCCGTCGTGGTCGAACATAATTGCACTCCCTTTATGTCACAATAACCGGGTTTTGTCAGTTTTTCTCATTGTCGTTAAAAACTGAATGGCGACTCCTATATTACTAGTCGATTGGGTGTAAACTCACAGGAAATCTAACTATACTTGATCTGACGACATCACGCCCACGAGGGACGAGGTCATGCATTAGCCTCGTGCTTTTTCGACCCCCTCACAGTGGTGACTCCACTGGGGAACGTTAATGAAATACTCGTGCTCGTAGGTAATCAAAATAGCCGAAGGGTGAAACGATCCTATTCCGCGTTTATTTCCTTATCAAGTTGGGACGACCTGAAAATCAGCATATTAATGTGAACGGACAGAACCGCATAACGAATCTCGGCTCCCTTGGCATGTTTCATCTCGGGAGTTGGGACTAAGGATACCCATCGCCAACCGGGGGGTGCATACGCTTCGAATGTTGTCCACTCGGCACTTGTCGCTAGTAGTACACCCGTCCCAAACCCAATCGCTCGCCCACTAAGGTCCCTCTCATTGGTGCATGCCCCCTTGGCTTACATCGTGATTGGTCTCTTGGGACGAAATTCGTCTGTTGAAGGCACTACCTCGACCGGGGCATGTGTTGGATCTACGATAGAAGCGGTACCAAGCCAGGCGCAAATATTACCCATAGAAGCCTATCATAAACTACGTGACATATTATTTTTGCTTCATGTTGTAATGTTAGTTATGTGTAGCGAATTATGTGATTATGTTGTGATTGTGTGTGACAAATAACGCTAGAAAACCAACGACCCTAAAAGTTGCCTAAACATTCATAAACACCAATTGGCCAAAGAGTTATACCTAAATACGTGTTCCGCAGTCCCGGGCGATCGCCACAAAAATACGCGACGCCCAAGACGGCCTGTAACGGGTCCCACGACGCTGCATAACGCGCAAAGGACGTTATTGGGCAAGCACGCAAAATTAAGTCGTATGTACGAAAAAATAGACGAACAGAATACGAGTACCAGTCAGGGACGCATTTTCAGCGCCCCTGGCTGGGCGCCAATCATTTTCAACGCCCAGAGCTAGGCGCTGAAGATGCTGCCTGGCCTTTTGGCCAAGCACCGCAGCCTCGGTGCCCGCGCACAAAATATACGTAGCAATAAAAAATTCGTAACAAATTTGCTACGAGGACGTATGAAAGAGGCACTCAATTCTGAGAACGACTTATAAAATAAATAACTCCTTGCATCGTCATTAGGCCTCCTATGACGACAATGTTCGGCACCAAACCGAGCACGCTAATTAAATGGCCTTGAATGTCACAAGGGAAAAGTATTCAAAAAATAATGTTCAAATAAAGTTTTTAAGGAAAAATAATGTTCGAATAAAAAATAAATAAATCCGAGTCTAGACTAGGCTATGCCAAAGTACAATCTAAATCCTAAGTCTTAGTTGTCTTATACATAGAATCAGTCCTAATGCTTGGTGTCGTTCTGCAAGTTAAAAGGTTAAAACATATCGAGTCTTCCTTCCTAACATTTAAATCAATAAGCACCCATATGTTATTGTCATCCCTTGCTAAGAATCTACGGCCTCGATACTCTCTCTCACCAACAAAAATATATTATGTAATTCAAGTATTTGCAAAATGGAAACAGTCACATTCTGAAAATCATTCCTCCATAGTCGCACAACCCCCAAAGTAAACCTAAGGTGTCAATACCATTGGCAAAAAAAAATTAATGGCCTCAAGGCTTATGATCACATTGGGTCACGACTATCATAGTCCTCTCGAGCCACTCGCTCCTTGAAATACTCCTAAGTACGGACTAAAAGATTTTCCATGAATGCAACATGACGAACCATGAAAGTACCCAAATCGGCATGCCATAAGGCTACCATTGGGGTAAAGCAATACACACTAAGAGGGAAGCCGCACTAATGATTCTAGTCTTGCAAAAATGAAAATTCGATCTCCCCAACTAACTACCTTGCCAACATTAAGCAAAATGGCGCATGACAAATGAACACCCAAGGGTTAAAATCTTAAGTGTCAACCAACGAAGTCTGAGAGTCGCTTGGTCAAGTACTATAGGCTTACGCCACGTCATTATTTTGAGTCTAGGCCACCTCCTTGTATTCATACACGGGTTATAATCAGAAAAATTAATGAAAGTTCGAGTCTAAATCACAACTTCCAATTAAATCCCGGAAACTGGAATCTGAAAAGAAGAAAAAAAGTTATTTTCGATGTAATTCTTTCGTTAAATTTCAATAAAGTAAGAACAACATTTTGAATCTACGCTATTTGCACATTTTAAGAAACGACTAAATACGCTTGCGAAGTAAGACAATTTAAAGGTCCACCCTAGGCCTACTAAAATTAAAGGTCCACTATAGGCCTACCAAACGAGGCTCACTCAGTCTCGCCTCGTGACTCAAAGACCACAACCATCTACCTTTTAGCCCAAGTAAAAAGGGGGAGAAATCCTAAGCAAAAAAGAAAAAAGAGAAAGAGAAAAGGGAGAGCGAAAAGAGCGAGCCATGAAATACTTAAAGAGAAAGAGAAAAGGGAGAGCGAAAAGAGCGAGCCATGAAATACTTAAAGAGAAAGAGAAAAGGGAGAGCGAAAAGAGCGAGCCATGAAATATTTAACCCGTACCTCCCAAAGTGCGAAATTTACCCAAGTAAACGAAGGAAAAGAATTGAGTCAACCAATCCAAATCATACCACAAAAACTACATTAAGTTCTACGATCTTCTACCCTTTCCAATCCTCATGCTTGACTAATACCTATACAAATTATCCTATCTCAGTCAACCCATCTTTCAAGAAGTCTTGAGTCACAAATAAAAACGGACAAATGAAAAGTACATTCTACGCTTAACGTAAAATAAAAAAAAAATGAAACTTTGCAAAACACCTTTAAAGTTCGTCTAAAAAAGAAGCATTTAGCGCACCAAAAAAGGTCCGCCCAGAAATCATTTTCAGCGCCCAGAGCTGGGCGCCGAAATCTTTAATGCCCCAGCCTGGGCGCTGAGTCTCTCTGCTTGCCAAACTTTGTCCAGAAGCGCTCGTCATTTTATCCGCACATACACGGAAAAATAACGAACACTTGGAGGGGTACAACACGTATTCAGATATACGTACCACCAAAAAAATACATGTACTCAAAAAAAAATACGTATTCAGATATACGTACCACCAAAAAAAATACATGTACTCAAAAAAAAAAAAAAAATTTGGCTTACGGCAAAGCAGCAGATTAAAATAATAATAAACTTCACTTATTCTACCGTTTCGAATAATATGTTTCCACCTCAGAACGTACTTGTTTAAAATCGGCATTCTAAGAAACCATTTTCTGGCTAAGAACTACGCAAGACCTGATTCCAAATTAAATCCATTCAAGGCAGATACGTAGGCAATCCATGATTCGGTCCAACCAATTTGCAAAAATGTTAAAGTCTATAGAATAACAAGAATAAAAAATAGAGTCCCTTATTGAAATTTAATTACTTGCAATCCAAATCGAAAGAAAAATTTAAGTCAAAGGAAGAATCCAAGTCATCAAGATGCCAAAATGACCACACATCGAAAAATAATAAGGGCACGTACCCTTGCCAGAAGGAGCACTCACATTCCTAGGCACTTAGCCAATACTCAAAAGATCGCTTTGCCTCAATTGAATGGGGGCTAGCGTGAGCGTCCATGGCCTCTAAAATACTCGACTTGAGCCTCCCTAAAGCGAACTAACTCACTTAAAGACCTTCTTTCACCACTAGACACAGTCATAATCGCCAACAAGTAGTAAAGGCAGTACGCTTGCAAAAAAGAGGATTGTTCTACGGCATCGCCCCATCGTTCCTTTGAACTCAGGGCACCAGTTCATGGTAATTCAAATGCTTGTGAATCCCCTTTGGAAAAAAAATCAGACATTGTCAATAGGACTTGGCACTTAACCAAGGCTCACCCTACTCAGACATATGACACGGGCATCTAAAATCGAAATCTGAAAGCATCATTAATGAGAAGACATGAAAGAGCTAGGGAAAGAACTAAGTATACCTTGACCTTTTGTGCAGACATACACCAAGTAAATCTAAGTCAATTTGGAAACGGTTTATATTCCCGCAATTTTGGAAAAGATGGCCCTAAAAACCCAAAGCATGTGCCACACGGGCACAAGTAATATCTTGACGCCTGCACCCTGGCCTCCAGCAAATCCTTAGACAGCATTCCGAAAATCGTAACAGTATTTTGATTCACTCATGTAATCCTGTACGAACCCTTCTATAAGTCAACTTACTTAGGACACCTCGGATTGTAAACAGTAGGGCTCGGATTTTAAATAATTTTCAAAGACTTCTTCGAACATAATAAAGTGTCGTTGGTTTAAGCTAAGTATGTGTTTATCTCGATGTTGCAAGTGAGTCAAAAAGATTTCTAAATATGATTATGGGTAAAGAAAGGCACCTAGCTTCTGGTCAAGGCACACTTCAACATGTGACTACCTTGACCATGGCAATGTCGCACAATACGACATTTACAAGAGAAGTAGCAAATCACTACTCGAACGTACCTCGCACTAAACGAATCTGGTTCAAACTATTCATGATCCATGTCACCATGAATGCATAAAAACGTATTCCAAGCATTATAGCACCAAGCCAATCCCGCAGCTACAATTGGGGGCTTGAGAAAAACACTCTAAAAATGCTCGAAATGACGATTTTATCGCAAATTCTCGACGCTAATGCTATACACACGTCATAGGGGCACAATCCTAAGGTTTAATCGTGTAAAACGAACCTTAGAATGGCTACAACCCCTCCCAAATTCTAAGCACTACTAAGAATATATAAAGTCACCCCACTAACAAGGGTAACTGAAAATCGCGAGTCACCAAACCTCCGATCAAACTACTGCACATAACGCTCGCCCTACAAGCGTCCGTTACACAGTCTACGTCATTCCCAAAGCAAAAGCGAAAGAAAAATTAAGGACAAAAACAAGAAAGAAACATCTATGAATCCTCGCATCGAACGAAGTAATAAGCCGTGCACACCCACGCAGGTGCTACACTTGTTCGAACACCTGAACGAGGCGTGATGAAATACTCCAATGCAAAAAAAATATATAATGATGATATATCCCAACACCTGGAGGAATGTTCTAAGACACCTTGTTAGGCCACACAAGCCCACGTCGCACCATAAATTCAAACATCCCACGGTACATGTCTAAAAAAAAAAGAGTAAGGCATATTGCGCTAATGCGGGCACGACCAAGAGCATGTGTAAAAGAGACAAAGACTACTTATCGCCCAAATTCAAAATGCAAGCCACACGACTTCTACATTAAGGATTAAAGGTAGCAAAACATTACCTACCACGGAAGGGATAGCTCGCACTTACACGAGCGGAACCCCAAGGCATCTTTCTCGAAAGAACCTACAAAAATCGTATGCCAAAAGGAAGCATCCAACATGCATGCTTGGGGGCTCCAAGCTACGAAACGACCATAATAATAATAATAATAATAAAAAAATAAAAAGTCTCAAAGCAAATGTTTGAACGATCAAAAGGGCACGATGCTTGATCCCACTTCATGAATGGGCCTGAACCCTATCAAGCTTCTAAGCAAATTATTCAGCATCAGTCATTGCTCAAAAAAAAAAAATGATTCAAGCGAACTGATTAATGGACCGCACGCAACGGCCATTCCATGAACGCTCGTTCGCACATACATTCTAAGTATCGAACATTCACGTACACGTTCAAGAGAAAAAAATATACGTTCAAAATAACAACAAGAGCGATCAAAGTCTTACGCCTCAAAGTATGTTCCTCGGGCGATATGGACTCCCCCGACTATTGCAATAACTGTACGCCTTAAGAGCAACAGTTCCTTTAAATAATCGCCCCAAAGCGACAAACACCGTAGTCCACCAATCAGCTACGTCTTCTTGAGAAATCATCATGAGAAAGTCCTGCCTGGGACGCACTTTCAACGCCCAGGACCAGGCGCCAGATATTCCGACGCCCAGCTCTGGGCGCTGATAATCAGCTCAACTCATTGTGATCTCTAATAAAATTCTACGTTCCAAAAATAAAGAAAAAACAAAAGAGAAGAGAATACGTAGAATTTCCAAGTGAAATAAACGAACGAACAAGAGGCCAAATGTGTCATCAAAAGACCAGCCCAAGCAATATTTTCAACGCCCCACTTGGGCGTGAAATATTTCTAACGCCCAGGCCTGGGCGCCGAAAATGAGCCCAGGCCCAAAAGAAGCCCAGATTTCTGTAGGGTCCTGCCGTATCCATTCGACCCGAAAATTGCCGATTTCTTTACTGAAAGTCGCACTCCACGACTTCATCAAAGTAGCATACCACTACAAAGATCGCTCGCACTTACGAGCACGATCCCAAACACGATCAAGGACATTACAAAATGCGTATCCCCAAGGAACCTCTTTGACAAGAAATGACCGTCAAGCACGAGTGCTTGGGGACTCGAAGAAAAAATATATTTCAAAAGAGAGTATGCAAAGTTAAAACAATATTCCCAGACTACGCTGTACGAAGTCCCGTGTTTGGATAATCTCAAAAGATAAAACCAGATTACGACCTCAAGACAAAGGTCCCCGTTGATACTTATACATAGTCCCCTAATCAAGGACCCGAGTAGTGGCAAAATTGAGCCGTAAAGACTCGCTCAAAACCATGAAAGATAATGACCACGAGACAATGGTCCGTCTAAGCACGTTGTCAACCCACATTCAGGTTGCAACTAAATCCGAGCATCCCTCGAAAGAAAAATAAAATTCTTCAAAAAAACAAAAACAGGATCGCCATCTTCAGCCGACGGGTTCTGCGTCACTAACTGCGCAGGTCCTCAGTTTTCGAAAATGAAATCTTCAAAAATACAAAACAGGCTCGCCATCTTAAGCCAGCGGGGTCTACGTCACAAACCGCGTAGGTCCTTATTTTCAAAACATCAAAACAGATTCGTCCACTTCTATCGGACGGGGCGTCCACCCTCAGCGGACAGGCTCGCCCACCTTCAGCGGGCGGGGTCTGCGCCACTAACCGCGCAGGTCCTTAGTCATTGCAGCAATAACTTTTCCCGGTTTATCCTTTTCCAAAAATCAAAGGATGGTTTATCTTTTTCCAAAAATCAAAAGATGGTTTATCTTTTTCCAAAAATCAAAAGATGGTTTATCTTTTTCCAAAAATTAAAAGATGGTTTATCTTTTTCCAAAAATCAAAATATGGTTTCCCTTTTCCAAAAAATCAAAGGATTGGTTTTCCGTTTTTCCAAAAAAGAGCGATGTGCTGGATTTTCCTTCGTTTTACGTCCTATAAAAACAAGGGGGTTTTCTCGTTTAGCTAACCCTGAAAATGAGAATCTTTAAAAACATTTTTACCTCGTGATTGGGCTTGGTCAGGCCTGGTTACACTTTATAGCATTGATTTCGAAAACATCTGTAGATACTTCCAATGACAAAGTGAGGGAGTTTCTATACATCTTTAGATACTTCCAATGACAAAGTGAGGGAGTTTCTATACTATTAGTTAACAGATTCCAATGACACGTGAGGAATGTGTTAACACTTCAAGTGATGACCCTTAAGTCAAATGTTATCACTCGGGGGCTCGTGAGACCCTCGCAAAACAAGTCACATACACCATGGCTTGTATGACGCACTTCGTCCAGTACTTTGACTATCGTCTCATCTCGAGACTCAGTCAAAGTGGGGGCTAACTGTAGACATCTACTTTTGTCCCCATTCCCGAAAGGGAAGGTTCGATGATGAGAACATAAATCTCCACTTGGCAACGCATCTCCTATAAAATAACGAATATCAAATCACCCTTTCATTTCATCCAAAGCTTCCATTTATAGAAACCTGCTAAAAATAGTAGCTGCCGCAAAAGGTAATTGCTAAAAAGTAGTAAGAATAAAAAGATAGAAACCTGTCAGAATTAGGTGTTGCACTCCAACATAAATCCTAAAAGAGATAGAAATTGTAAAAGGAATTCTATTCCTATCGCAATTCGATAAAAGAGTTAACGTAATAATTAAACTCATAACGAACCTAGAGTTCGTAAAGGGCCTAGACGCATTCCGTCGTAAATTGATATGCACCAAATAACTCGGATTAAGTCTCTTAATGGACTCTGTACTCTAGAGTCCAATCTGACAAAGAATTCTGCCCAGATCCTATTTTCAACGCCCAGCCCTGGGCGCCGAAATCTTTGACGCCCAGTGCTGGGCGCCGAAAATACCTGGGACAGATTCTTTTCCTAATCCGTTTTGTATTCATATTCCTGAAAATCTATCTTTCTACGCCACTTTTTCCTATAAATAGACCCCTAAAACCGACGTGAACACACACACACAATTCATAATCTGAGTATTGACTCCAACCCTAAGCCTAAGCCTCACGCTGCGAAATTGATCCCGCGTTCTGTCGCGATCGACCCAAAAGTCGAACAGAACGTATCCTGTCCCTTGTAGCTGATGAATTAAGCCTAAATACTGGAACACTGCTCAGAAACCCGAGATTCGTTAAATAAAAGGAGAAATAGCAAAGCCAAGTGGTTAGTTTTCTGAGAACCGTGACGCACCTCTCAAGGGTGCGTCGTAATGTGTCCCTTCGCATGATTTAATCGCTTTCATCACCCTTTTATAAAATCGTTAAACTATTAATTTGATTGATCTATCACGCCTAATAAAGATAATACCTTGGACAATTGAACTATCATGCTAGGTACCTTAAATCAATCTAAACAAGATAATCACGATCGATTTAGTATTATGTGTTGCATATTGCTAAAATCAATTCAGAATAGTTTAATAGTTAACGCATGTCCCTTCAATTATTTATGCTGAGCTAGTAAGGATAACCTGCCTCTGGAGTTATCGATGAGCACTCCTCTCGGTAGTTACAGTCCCCCGAACTCTCAATCTCTGCCCTGCGGGTGTATGTTGAGCGATCCCTACACCAGGGATCACAAGGGAACCTATGGCCGTCGTGGTCGAACATAATTGCACTCCCTTTATGTCACGATTATCGGGTTTTGTCAGTTTTTCTCATTGTCGTTAAAAACTGAATGGCGACTCCTATATTACTAGTCGATTGGGTGTAAACTCACAGGAAATCTAACTACACTTGATCTGACGACATCACGCCCACGAGGGACGAGGTCATGCATTAGCCTCGTGCTTTTTCGACCCCCTCACAGCCACTCAAAATAAATAAAGAAAACGAAGCAACTAAAAATCCTCTGAAATACGGTCGGGCCCGATCGGACGACGGCTCGCGTTCATGCGCGAGTGCAAGACGTACTGCAAAACTACCAATCTTCAAAACATCATACCTTCTTCGTTTCTCTTTGAAATGTGGCAAGTGACTACTCGTTGGAAAGTTCTTGAAGTCTAAAATCCAACCCAATTAGAATAGCTTCATTTGGATGTGTAGAAATTGATTTATGATCAAAAGAGTGGACCATAGTCATTTTTCTACTTCCTTCGCTATTTTCTTTGCTTCAAAACTCTTCCAACTCAATGTTCGTGCTCTCAAAAGTACATCATCTCTTATAGTGAGCCAAATGAGTAGGAAATGCACTCAAATATGATAATCTCTACAATGATAAACTTGAAACTACAACACACTACAAGGAGCACATTAGTACCAAAAAATGGCTCTGAAGAGCGCAATTAAGGCAAATAATAAATGAGAGACGAGGTAAAAATCTATATAAAACGGTCATATCAGGTAGTGCAACAAAGTACCCTACAATCATTAATTAAAGTCTTAGAATTAAAGTTAAGTCGGTTCATTTAATCATGTAAACTAATCAGTGGTGATCACTTGATTTAAAATTCATTAAAAACCTAGAAACCAATTAAAAGTTAATC
Source organism: Spinacia oleracea (assembly GCF_020520425.1). Classification (NCBI taxonomy): domain Eukaryota; kingdom Viridiplantae; phylum Streptophyta; class Magnoliopsida; order Caryophyllales; family Amaranthaceae; genus Spinacia; species Spinacia oleracea. The sequence goes on along the minus strand of NC_079491.1, from coordinate 24,473,546 downwards.
TTATTAATCGTGATACATTTAACAAGTCTTAAATTAGAAAAACAAAGAATATATTGCACATAAAGAATGATTCAATTATGATAATATGATATGTCAACAGTGAATTAAAATCATCCTACAAAAAAGAGATTAATAAATATTAGTTACAATATATTAAAAGAAGAGTTATGGAATTTATACACGATTCCATATTATTTTGTATAGCGCTACAAAAGAAAAAAAACAAGTTAGATAATGAACGTTGTAATATTAATAATGCAAATCGTTCATCATTAATTAACTTACCTACAAAATAAAATGAAAGTTAATTAATATAAAGAAATCACAAAATATATACAAAATACAAACGTAAATAAATTGATAAATTCGAGTTTAGCCATGAACATTGGGCGCCGAAGCAGGGGTTCACGCAAAATCCGGCGAGACCAACCAGAACCTAGAGGCGGGTGCTGGACTCCAGCGGTCCACGCGATAAGCCAGCGGGGCCCACTAGATCAAGTGTAGTGCGTCAGTTTCTAGCGCACACAAGTTGATCATTTGGGCAACCCTTACTCCTAATTGTCGCTCCTTGCAAAACGTCGTAAGTCAAATAAATATATAATTAATTGCACGATTAATCGCACTAATCGTATAATTAAATGACTAATATAATTGTTCCTGTAAAATAATTATGTTGAATGTTTGGAGGCAGAAATATTTATCTTTGGGACATACGAAAGCCATTAGTGTCGACGGTTAACTCCAGTTTCCAGCGATTACCGCTTGTACCAGGCACAACACGCTGAAATCCAACGCGGCCCCCTCTAGAAGCTGGTGGCCCCACTAGATTCCAGTGCGAACATTTGCCACCGATTTTGGTTGTTTAAGTGATTTACGAGTTAAAAACGCAATAAACACATATTAATATATACGAGTGGCTACATAATCCGTGTATTAATTAAACCTACAAAATACAACAAGTTAATGAAATTTAATATATATAATTAAGACACGAATTCATATATTAAACCTAAAAAAAATCATGTTAGTAATTAAATGAATAATTGCATATACGCATTAACATATTTCAAACTTCATAAAATATAAATTAAATATACGAAGTGATAATAATAATAATAACGAAATGAAATAATTTTGATAAGGGTCCTCAGAAAAGTTGTTTGGGTCTTAGGGGCCTACTAGCCTTTAATGAGCGCAATTACGCTAGGAACGAATTGTGAATAAATTCGAAGAACGTTTTATGAAATGGTGAATGCAATGTTTATCATGTAATATTGAAAATGAAGTATTTGAGAAAATTAAGTTGAAACGTGAGGTTATCTATACTATATATATTAAAAGACGTTGATAAGAAAGCATATGTGCCATGTGGCACTCACACTAATCTCACTTCAACGTTCCATGTCATACATAATTATTTAAAAATGATAAATATGTGTGGTACAAAGTCTTGAACCCGTGACCTCTAATTTGTAAACCAAACAATTAACCAATAATCCAAATCAAATTATATGTCATCTTTTAATAACAAAATATAATAAATGACAATTTAATAATTATGGAGTATTGAATTATTTAAAAAAAATATCCGTGTATTAACCCGGGGAATCGTACGGGCCCCAATACTAGTTCGTTGTTAAACCGTGTGAATTGGGGGTTAATTCTACTGTATTTATAGGAAAATAGTAGAATTAGGTTAAAATGAACCAGCCGTCACCAGCAGTTTGCACTGGAACTCAACAGTTGCACTGGAACTCAACACAAGCCGTTGGAACTGATTCGAGATAATTTGAAGATTTTGCAGAATATTAATAACGCGAATTGAAATTAGGGATAATCCGGTTATTAATGAGTTGGAGTTAGGGCTTTAGATAGCTCCAGCAGTGCTTATTAATTAATTATATAAAGTCTCTTTGATGATTAGTGAAGAAGTGTAATGACATTTTTGCCCTTTTTGTTAGTATGGAACCACATGATTAAAGTCGGATCAAGTAAACAACCTTGATTTTAGTTCGATCATATGACACTTTTGGAGAGACACTTTTTTAGGTGTCTACACTACCTCTACAATGACCCAACTACCTTAATAGTGCTTTGGAAAATCCAAAAATATGATCCAAATTTAATGGAAACTAAGCTTGATGTAACTAATACACTCATTACACTTGTACAATAAAATAGTGTCATAAAAGAGATCAATAATAAAAAAAATGTGGTGTCGTGTTGTACGTCTTGTCATGTCAATTATTGACAACTATAACCCATCTACACCTAAATGACCCAACTACCCTAACCCGACTTTGAAGAATCGCAAAATAATCCAATTTTTATGGTAAATAAGGGATGATGTAATTAATACACACATTATAGTCGTACAACTGTCACAAAAGAGAAATAAGTTATTTAATTTTTTGTGGTGTAGTGTGGTGTAGTGTCGTGGTGTCAGATATTGACAACTCTACCCCCTCTACACGTACATGACCTGTGCACCCTACACGAACGCGATGACAGGAGGGTGGTTGAGTGGGTCATTGCCCCTTTGCCCCCTAAGAATTAGTTATGTAATTAATGTTGCAAATAAGTACCTAATACTAAACTAGTTGAGTTGGTAGCATGTATTTGGTTTTTGGATGTAAGTGTCATGAGGTCTAAGTTTTGAGCCCCAACATTTTCTTTTCTACATTGTATTATTTTATTTTTTAATTTTATTTTGCTCACAAACATTTTATTTTTCATGATTATAAGACATTTTGATACTATTCGAACGATATAAAACTATAAATAATTAAGACCTCACAAATTGAAATTCTGCTTATAACAGCCCGCCCTTAACGAGCTTCTTTCTAAACACACTTAGTCTCAATTTTTACAAATTCAATATAATTACAACTTTAAAACCTGCTAAACAAACTTTAACCCTTCAAACAACTTCAAGGATTTAATCACGGTTTAGCCTATCTCAAAGACACTAATCAAGACCCTTAAACTTAATTAGTTATTAAAAATTTCGGCAGCACTTCCCCTAAATATGGACGACCTAAAATACTGTTTAGGAAATTACGTCAGATTTTCTTTCACCTGCTATTTCATCATTCCAGCATATAACATCTCCCAAAAACATCATTGGAGTGACACCAACTCAACAAAGATATATAATCCATAAATAATAACCCAAAGAAAAAAAAACTCTAGAAACAAATTATACAATCCATTAATAAATTAAGAAGGACTTAAATACACTTGGAGAATCCACATGCCCGCCTTGAAACATATAAGGCCCCTGGAGGACTTCTACGCACCTTAAACCTGAACTGAGACTTGATTCTCGCTGCCTGCAAAACATTTTAACTCTGCCCCCACCAGGACATGTTCATTGAACAAAATCAGCGGAAATCTGAGTACACACATCCAACCAAAAATGCATTTGATAGGTGGCTCAAAATAATATTTGTTTTAGTTTTTATGTTTTATTCTGTAAAGCAACTTCGCTTATCAAACTCAATTGGAAAACATAACTTGATAAAATGTTATGAACTCTTTGAAATCTATTTGGCGAAATCTAGATTATTCAAACAACGATTTGGAAAACAATAAAATAGCATTACTCACAAAGGCTTCAGACTTACTTACCATCTCACAAAGTCTCTAAATTCACAATCAAATCAACTGAATTAGGCTCACAACTTTAAGATTCATCTTGTCATTCTCATACTCTTAATCATTTTCAATCATAACCTAATTCGACGAGTACTCTTAACGATAGCTCGAGTATTATAAATAAACCTTTTCCAAATCCATAGTTTTCTCCACAAGGTTAAAACTCAACATATAATTGTTCATAACTCAATATGATACTCATGGGCACAACATTGCTATAGTAATATGATTTTCTTCATAAAGTCCTCATAACACAATTCAAATGAAGACATAGATATTCATAAGAAATTTATAACTCAATGCGAAAACACACAACTTAATCTCAACATAATAGGTAACTCAATCACAACATATTAGCTTACTGTTGGGGAAAGTGAATACGAATAGAGAGGGGTTATTCAACCAACTGTCTCTATTTGGTGGGGGTCGTCACCCTCCTGATAAGCATATGCTTGCAAGACTTAACTAGGACATGTCCCTAATTACGGGTCTATCCCGCCTCTACGAGTCTACTTTTGTAGCACTCGCTTTACGGCCAAGCCACTTTAACGGGTCTATCCCGCCGAACTACGAGTCTACGATTGTAGCACTCGCTTTATATGTTTTTCATCACCGACGCATGTGAGCACTATGCAACACATACACGGCTACTTTCCCCTACTTAAGCATTTTATTACCAATTTATGCAATTTCATTCTCAAAATATCATTCGCATTCCCATACTCATGTATTAGCTTCATTCTCATCATATCTCAACTCACTTTATTTCTCAGAATAAATCCTCAACCAAATTAAAAATCAATCTCAAGGCTTGCTGACACTTTCTCTTACTCTTAAACAAACTGTAACAATATAATTAAAATTTGGACACTCTTCACAACTATTCCCTTTTCACTTAGAATCACTCTTTACCCTTAGTTATACGCTTAGCCCATTGATTAATAATTGACTGCTAGTGGGTAACACTCATTTATGATCCCAAGGTTATCAATAGCTTATACTCTCCTCAAATCCGAATTCATTCTTTTATAACTTAGTGTGCCTGAAATGTGTTTTAAAAACGTTTATATAAAACTCAATTACTCAAACTAAACTTTATTATTCATACAAATGCCCACTAGTTATATCTTAAACTAATAGGTTTCAAAAATATGAAAACTTGATTATTTATTTTAAAGTTTATCGTTATTCTTTACAATAGTTTCTTTTATAAAACTTGTCAAAGATTTACTTATTTGCAAACTATATGTATTTAAAGAACTTAAAACAAAACCGAAAACGTCTTTAGTTTATTGTTTCAACTCTTGAGTTCATTAAAACTTTAATATCGTTCAAAGCTAGTTCAAGTTCCATAATTCATAGTTTTAGGAAAAAAACATGTGACTTTTAGGAAATTCCAAAATAAATATGGCTTGTAAGGAATGATTACAACCCTTGAAACGACTCATTCAAGAATCATTAAAGAATCATTAAAGACTCAACTTTTGTTATACTTAAAATAGTTTAGAGATTTCTCATTTACTACATTAAAAGAATTCTTTTATTATTAACACTTGATTAAGAAACAAGCGTCTTTTAAGAAAATTAAAAACAAGTATGACCCAGTTGAAAGAAAACAGAAACCTTTATTTAAAACAAGAATTTAGAATTAAAGTGGTGCCTTTGGTTCCACTAAATCTTATCTTAGGTTCTCTTATATAGTTTTAACACCAAGACCTCAAAAACTCCTTAGAACTCAAGTAGGATTACTCCATTATGCAAGGACCTTCACCTGATCATTAACGTATTCACTTATGATTAACTCTTAATTAACACAACTTTAACCTTTTGACTCTTTCACACATCTCACGACTTCCAAGTTCGACCTCAAGATACTCAATGAAATCAATTCTCTAGCCGCTCAATGCCTCAACTCAAACCATCTCTCACTTGGGTTCTCATTGACACAAACATTTGTTTAAAAGAATCATTATTCTTAAAGCATTACAAACCACTTTAATTCGCAAAGAACAAATCAATATGCAAATACAATTTGGTTTTGCAAAACACAATTTAATTCACAAAATAACATTCAATTTGCAAAACAACATTCAATTTATACATTATATATATACATAATACTTTAACACAAGATATATTTCCAAACATTGAAGTTGGTTGGACGATGTGTACCTCGAATCGCTACACATGAATCTCAAGACTTATTCAATCATCATTCTCCGCTTAATTCCATGATTCGATTCCCCTTATTCGTTCTTCATCAAATAACCTCAACAAGAAAGATTTGAATCAATAACTACTCACTCAAATCATCTAGAACCTAATATCTTAAAAGATTTTTCGAAACTTACTTTAGAAACTAACATGGAACATATTCTACCTTAAGAAAACCAAATGGGGTTACTAGACATGGATTATTTTTGAAATCATATTTGAAAATTTTATTTGGTCAATAAAATAAGTTTAGAAAACTTAATCACAATTCTATATTAGAAATCCTTCTTTGTGGGAAATGTAATTTGACTCACTAAATTACTTTATCAAATCCAGTTTAATTTTAATATTCCAAATCATTTCTATAAAATCAAAATAATTATTACTGACAATTTTATTCTATAAATTATTACAATCTAATTGGGCTAGGAAACAAAACAATAAGATGAAATAGAATTAGGGGCTTGAGTTATACCCAAGATCTTAGGGAGGAAGGAGTGAGGCAGAGGAACAGTAACAACACCCGGCAACAACATCAATCAACAATAACCACTTGCCGCAGCGACCTCACGTCGCCGGTTAACTGCCAGCCATGGGTCCCGCGGTGGTGGCTACAATTTAGAGGAGGAGAAAGTTAGGGTTTGGAAATTTGGGGATTTTAATTCAATTTGATAAATTAGTGAATAAGAATTAAAGAGATTACCAATCAAGAACTGTAGCCAGCACGGAGATCCCGAAACGCCACCGTCGGTGGCGACAGCGACAGCGACGCGAAGAACAAGAGGGAGGCAGAGTAAGGAAGGTGGCGGAGCAAATCCGCAACACAAACAACTCACCTCACCGGAATGAATCGGCGAGGGAGAACATAGCACGACAGAGGTGTTGGTGGTGTGCGGAGCAGAACAGAGAGGAAGAGAGAGCCGGTGAGACGAGAGGAAGAGGAAGAAGTGTGAGAGAGTTCCAGAAATAGAAAAAAAAAAAAAGTAGAGGAGTTTTAGATATTTCTGGATTATTTTCCTTTGGTCAACACCTAGAAAGAGAAGAGAGAGTCATAAGTCTTATTCCACATGAGTTATACAATTAAGAGTGCAAATTAATTTATTTACTTATTTTATTTAAACCTTTATCTATAATTAACTTCAAGCATAAGATAATTAATTTTCTATTTTAAATTAGTTTAGAAATTTATTATAAAAACCCAAATTCTTTTTAATCAATTAAATTTCCGTAAAGGTATCTCGAGCTAACACTCGAAAATCAATTCGAAGGCTAGCTTTATAAATAAATAAACAAATAATTGAATAAATAAAATTCAAATTTATTCACCACTTAAATAAAGATTTTAATCTCAAGTTAGATTTAAGAATAATTCTAATAACATATTTAAGACGGTAATTACTCTTAATATGATATTAAGAGTTGCTTAAAATCAGGGCTGTTACACTACTGTTTTATTTTTAGTACTTAAAATATAGATTTCCCCACCTAACAAAAAAAATCCTTGCTTCATCCCTGCACGCTACCGTACCTCTGCTTTGAAAAAGTGTAAAACAAAATCCAAATGTAATGGTAATAAGAGATGATGTAATTAATACACTCATTAAACTTGTAGTCTTGAATAATTGTCTCATGAAACAAATAAATAAATAATTTAAATTTTCATGTTTCGACCGTTGAAAGCCTTAAAAACAAAGTAATTCATAAAATAATCTTATTATTATCATCAATGAAGTACGTGATAATCGTCTGCTGAAATACTTAACCAAAATTAATTTATAAAAAAAACTTATTATGATCAATGAAAGTATTCTTATTTGTATATATAAAATAATGTAGAATCGAAGACGTGGCATCCTTACTTTGACAAGGACATTGAACTTTGTTGCTGAATTAAATTGGGAGCTTACACAAGTAAGACAAATTTAGACAATACCCCTTTTGTATGTATTCTACCATGTATAAGTCAAATTATTACATGAGACATATAAGAGATTTTCATTTTTCATAACATGTTTTGTTGGTAAGAAGGTAAAAAGCTAATGGCCTACCTATAAATTTATTTGGCCAGACCGTTTGAACATAATATTTGGCAAGACCGTGTGTAATATAAGAGGCCAAGAGGTGCACTCTAATTTCTCTCCACCAAGTACCTCTCGTCCGCCATCCGCATCTAAAAAGGCTACAATGAACCAACCCCTGATTTTTCTATGAAAAAGTGTATAAAAGGGAAAAATCCAAATTTTATGCATGATAAATAATTACTAATAGACTCATAACACTAGAATTCCTTCTTACAAAGGCAATAAATGATTTCATTTTTCACGTTATCTCTAATAAACATAAAATGTGAAAATAAATTGTTGAAAGATTAACAACAAAGTAATTTATATATATAAGTATAAAATCTTACTATGATCATTGAATATGTTCTCATTTGTATATATACTATACTATAAAAGACATGGTATCCTTCAATTGAAAAATAAATTATAACCTACTTATAAAAGAAATAAATAATTTTACTTTTCATGGCTGCAGTGAACATAAAACGTGATAATCAACCATTGAAAAACTTAACAACAAAGTAATGTATACATAAAAAAAATATCTAGCTATAATTAATATACGTAATATATGTGCCTATTTATATATACTTCGTCTACGTTATTGTAAAAGACATAAAATCCTTCATTTGACAAAGGCGTTAAACTTTGTTACTTAAATGATTTGGTAGCTTACAAATTTTTCACTTGAATTTACTCCAATAAATTTAAAACGTGATACTCAATTGCTGAAAGATTTAACAATAAAGTAGTTTACTATATATGTATGAATAAAGTAGTTTACAATAAAGTAATTTACTCCAGTAAATCCTTTTGTAAATGAAGGATGTCATGTCTTTTACTGCATTTTATAGATATAAATGAGAACATATTCATTGATCTTAGTAAGATATATATATATATATATATATATGTTGGACATTGGTATTCACATGTTTTGATAGCTATTAAGGTAGACTTATGATAAACAACACTTGACTAATTAAGCAAATCTCATTCTTTTAGTCACTTCTCGATCACTTAACTCAATATTCATATTTTCGAGTGCACATAAAAAAAATTAGATGTGTTATCACGTGATCGAGTAGGAAATCCACTCCACTAAGGTACTATCACAAAAACAACGCCTCCTCCCCCCTCCTTTCTCTTATAAATAGAGACCCCCCAACTGAGACACATTACTCCTTCTCACTGCCCTAGAACAACCCGCGCACGATCAACTCTATTTTCATACACATTTTTCAGAATTTTAGAAAAACTGTTTAATTAATTTTGTAAGAAAATAAAAAATGGAGGAATTTGGTGCAAATTTAGCCGATGGAGAGTCATGGATTCCTTCTGATATTTTTCCAAACGGAGAACAACCTCCTCCTCCTCCTCCTCATGGTCATCACAACCGTCCAACTACTGTTGTTGTTGCTGCTACTTCCATGGAAGATCTCAACCGCCAGTTCAACAACTGCAACATTCTTGATCATCACCTTCTTTTTAACTCCTCTGTTTCTCAGGTTATTTTCTTTCTCCTCTTTCATTTTTTTTATTGTTTTTGAGTTTTGTAATCAATTTGATTTATTTGTTATCATTTTTCCGCTTATTTCCCCAAGTATCAGCCTTTTTCTTTTCTTTTCTTTTTTTTGGAAATCTTATTTTCATATTTTTTTGGGGGGTTAAAGTTAATTAGACTCGTGTCATTGTTCAAGTTCGATGCAAAATGTTACAAAAATATTTTTCTAGTGTGTTTTAAAGTTGTACTCCGTATTGAGTATGTGCCAAAATTTATTAGATCAAGGTGTGCCAAAATTTATTAGATCAAGGTGTGCCAAAAGCCCAAGATTTAAAAGCGACTCCCTATAATTTTCTTCCATTTTGTGGACTCAATATGTTACATGATTTAAAACTCGAAATTAATTATTTCATGTGAATTGTTAAATTTTACAAAAAACTTTATATCATACTTTAAGTGAAAATAAATAAATTAAAGAAAATGACAGCTTTTGTCGTACACTAGACAAGAAGATGATAAATCATGAATATAAATACATTTCAACATAAGGTATACTAATAAATATAAAAATTAAATATTTAGAATCGTACACCTTAAGCTAAAAGAATTTATGACATATTCACGCGTTATTTGTTTAATAATATTGCTATAAGTAGAGTAATGAGATTACTCCATGAGAAGATGAAGAATTTTGTGGCTGATAAAATTTGGATGGATGTTTGTATGATGAAGCAGTTTCGAGTTTTTGGAAGAATGGCACAGTATGCAGTAACTACTCCTACTCAAAATGGGTGTTATGGACTAACAGTGGGTCCCATGGGAGTTGACCGTCGTCACTTCAACTATGATTCCGGTCCGATTTACCAAACTCCAAATCTTCGGGCTCCACCTTTTCCTTTGAACACGCCAGTTTACCCCGCGGTATGATTACTAAACCCAGACCCAATTTTTTTCCTTTTGCAAATACCAAATACGGAGAACTCCTTACTTGTTAGACTCAATACCATTTTATGTGTAAACAATCATCATGGACATCTTGATGAAACCGTTCATAAGAAAGTTACAGATATCATTATCCCTCCTTGCATGCATCTACTTACAATAAAAATATATATTTGAAATATGAAATATTTTTTGTACAAGACTCGAATTAGTAACCTGAAACTTTTACACCATAGACTTTTTAAGTAAAATATGTATATCATATTACACGTCCTTTATTCAAAATTGTTGTTAGAATAATGAGTGAACTCAAAATTAATTTGTAAAATGGATTCAATCATAATGCATCAATAAAGCATTGCCTAAGACAAACAAAATGCACTTGTGTAAAATCGAGTCTGTTTACACATAATTAATATCACTACAGCGTTTCGTGCATATATGAGATTTATGTCCATTTTTTCTCGTAGCCGTTTTGGGTTTATAAAATTGTAGTTTTGACTACCAGATCTGCATGAGATTTATGTCCATTTTTGTTCTCAACCGTTTTGTGTTTACTGGTTTATTACATGGATTATGGTTATGATTTTGTATAAAATTTATGACTAGGTAATTATTTGTTTTAATTTTCTTATGTATATAATCTCTTTTGGAAAGATAACATGTACAGGGTAATTTAGTATAGCCCAATGGTTAAGTCTTTATTATTTAAACATGTGTTTATAGGTTAGATTCCTACACTAATCATGTTTCAATTTTTTATATGTATGTATGTGAATGAGATATAACAAAACTCTTTAGAAGAGTGCCACATCGCTGATAGAACATAATATAAATGTCTTTTAATATATAGTATTGATATTTTTAGGAATATTACGGAGTATAACGGTTAACATATTAAATAGCTACTTAAAAATCCTAATAATGGTGCTTTCTACCCACCTAATTTTCGTTTATCTAAATTTATTAAAATTAGCTTGGAATCATTTTAGTTATAAATTGTACGAGTATTTGGGTAACCATATATCAATCCTTATCAAAATTCATTAACCCTTTTTTGAACTTATTTTAGTTCTGAAAAATGATAAAAATAAGGTGAATAGAACAGAGAATAAGTTTGAGAAAAGAAATCGGTGAGTAATTAATGCTCATAATGAAAGTAGGAAAGATATCGATGGTGATGTTTACTTATATGAATTTAACTGAACCTATTACAGAGTAGAGTAAAATTTATTAGAACTTATTTTTATTTCGATTTAATATTAGTTGGGTGAGATAATTAACGAGTTTGAATCTTCTGTCCCCACAATCCATGTACCACTGTGTGTCACTTATTTCTATTGGTTGATATTATTCTGATTTTAAATATGAAAGTAAAAGTGGTTAACTAATTATAAATATCAACCAATAAGAAGAACTGATACACAAATTATGGGATTAACCAATCGAGAGAGACTCTTATTGAAGTTATAACAATAGGAGTTAATTAAAAAATAAATTTATTAAGAAGTAGTTTAATTGGTTGATCCTGCCTTTTAATTTGACATCTAATAATTCTAATCTTCGTAGATTAATATTTTTTACATCAAAGTACTACATACACATTATGATCGAATATATCTAAATTTTGGATTGCATTTGAATATCTAAAACAATTAAAAATTATCCAAATCTATCAATTGTTCGAGCTTGAACAACTATAAGAGAGGGGAGGAAATATTATTAGGAGGAGTACCTAACCTATACCTAATTTTTCAATTGATTATCGGATTTCATTTTGAGATTGCGGATTGTTTACCCAACTCTTGAGGGAGTATTGATTCAAACCCAGACAGGACTGGATCAGAGCGAAGACTGGAATTTTGAAAACACAAGACCCGGAGACCGAACCGGTTACGCTCAGATTGGACGAAAAATCGACCCAATACTTGGGACTGATTGTAGACTTCTATATTTTTTTTTAAAAAATCTACAAAATATTATTAAATGAAAAATAAAATATAGAAAAATTATTGTTCAATGTCTTTTTTAAAAGATAAAACCAAGGAAGGTAATTAACCTTTACATGGTACATATTCATTTAAAGAAAAATTGGTTTGGTCCAAAACTGGTCATTAAAGAGTTTTGGACCAGACGGATCGGAGATCAGAAAATAATGTTTTTTTAATCCTGAAGATCGGACCAGTTATTCTCGGTCCGGTCCCTTTCTTAGATCCGGACGGTTTTCGCACACCCGTACTTGTGTTAGTTAGCTAGTAGATACTCCTTAGTAAGCAAGAGTCGGCCTACTTATAATTCACACACGGATACGATGGAAATCAATTTTGGCACATGGTTGATTTTGGTATACCCTTTGTGAGAGCTTAAAACTTTGTGTTTTAACTCATATTAGATGTGCCAAAATAAACTAAATGGGGTACTAAAATAACTTCTCAGACTAGAAAGTACGACATGAGACTTAAAAAAATAAAGCTGAGGCAGAGTAGTAACTGTTGTAAATATTTTTTGTTTATTTGATGTGAATATCAATTTGCAACTTATAGATTTAATCTGGGATATGCTAAGTCCTTTCTGTTTTATTTATAAAGGCGACTCAGGTAGATGATCAGTTGATGGAGACAAGAATAGGTAGGATAGATAGGTCCGTACGTAGGCCGCAACAAAATCGACTTTTCCCTATTCAAGCTAGTGGACGCGAGTTTGGATTGGGGTATGCAAGAGACTGTCGTAGTAGTAGATCCTCCCCTGGCACCGGTGTTTTCATCCCCCGCACCACCACTACCTCCAACGCTCATAAAAACAAACAAGGTACGGATACGTGAACGTGAACGTTTTTCTTTAGTAGTGTAACTTGCGACTTGAGAGTTATTACTCGAGCTAAGATTACGAGTTTTATAAGCCGAGTGTGTCCAAGTTCAACTTTTGATCATGACTGACTTTCGATTCCTCAAGTACTCCCCCCGTTTCTAATAAATGATATTCTTATTTGGTGAAAAACAGGGGTATTAAGAAATTGTATGTGTGTGTAAGAAAAAAAAATCATTATTGTGTATTTTTATATATGGGGAAGGGGGAAAATTAAATGATTGTTTAATAAAAAGTACGAAAAAGTGGATGTGGGGATAAGTGGATGGGAAAAACAATCATGATTTATTTTTTTATTGTTCTTTTCATACAAATTTATGGAAAAGTGGAAAAAAAAGATGGCTTAAAATAGAAACATAAAATATTTTTTTAGAATCTCGATTAGAAAACAAGAATATCATTTAAAACGGGAGGGAGTACTTTAAAACATTATTATTACCCCCTCTGTCCCTATTTGTTTGCCTCATATTATATTTTTGTCCGTCACTTATAGATTTCCACATTTCCCTATATAGTAATAGGCCCCCATCATTTCTTCCACCTACATACACTCATAAAGGTTAAAAAGACAATGACAATATTACCCTTATTTCCTTTCTAAATTTAGCCCCAATATTTAATAAAACACATTTTGTCTATGAGCTAAACAAATAAGGACGAAGGGAGTACTATGAAATTGACTTGTGCGTCAGGAAGACTCCATGAAAAAATTATGTATATCTCAATATAGGGAAAACGTAGCATACCAGTTTTGGCATTATAACCAGATAAAATCAATTGTTCATGTAGCGGACCTTATGGTTGTCGTGTTATATGATTCACCGTTTCATTTTCACTTGAAATACGGTGCTTTAATTTGAATTTTACAGTATTAGTCATGATCTCTTCTAATCTAAATTTCATGATCTAAATTTTTTTTCCATAAATTTTGATCATACTTTTCCTTTTGTGGGGTTAAAACAGGGGTGACATCAAACAACGGGGCTGCCAAGAAGCTTGAGATAGGGAATATAGTAGATTACCATCATTACCGACCACTTCCTACCTCTGAAGTTGCATTGCCAAAAGATTGGAGCTACTGAAGATCGACTTGGTTGGAGGAGTAGTAATACTAAGCTAATTGTATTACTTCTAATAAATGTTATCTTACTTGTAACTTTATTGTAGTTCCCCTTCTTATCCTTAACTCCGATGTTCTAATATGTGTTGACGATCGATTTTAGTTGTCGTCTTATCTTGAACCATAAACGAGGGTACTTGAATTGGTACACTTTTCAATAATACTATGCTCCTTTGCTTATGGGGTTTGTTAATTAGCGGGTGTTCCGGCTTTTTTTTTAACAAACAGGACAAACAAGTAAAAATTGAAACAAAAACCAAATAACGTTAACTAAAAATACTAAAACTAAAAAGAAAGAAGATCTTGATGACGAGCACAAGCAGCTAGATCACGAGCTTGAGAAACTCTGAAGCGAGGCACCTTCCGCAACTGAAAAAGCTTCAAGCTATTAAGAAGAGTCCACATGTTCGAAACAAGGCTTCTTACAGCAATAGGAACAAAAGCTCGACGATCAACTAAATTCAAAATTCCAATGAAACCGTAAAAATGAGGATTATAGAATACCCACACCTAACTACCATACGAAGACCTAATATTGCCTACACAGTTCATATACTTTGTCAATTTACGCCAACTCATTAACCTGTGTGAATCATCAAGTTGTTTTGCAAGTATAAATATACTTATCTTGGAAGCAAAGATCAAGGTATTTTGATTGCCTCTAAATCTAATGCTAAGCTCATTTCTTAATATGACATTGACTGAGTAGGATATCTTGCCACAAGAAGGTCAACAACTGGATATTGCATCCTTCTAGGTGAATTTCCTATATGCTGGAATCAAAGAAGCAATCGAAGAAGATGACAGTGGTTGCTAGATCTACTGCATTGGCAGATTACAAGGCTATAGCCATGACTTTTTGTGAAGTCCGAAAACATACAAGTAACTTTGTAAAATAAATAAAAAATGTTGTGAATCCCACTAACTTTTTCCCGCCCATCCTCTAATTAAGTATATGACTTAAATGGTGCATATGATCCGAACTCAAGTGAGAGACATCTTTAAAATAAATGCAATCCCAAGCATTTTATAAGTGGAATTTCAACGCACTTTCATATCAAGTTTTAATTTACTTTTTTCGTCTAAGTAAAAAATTTTCTCTGCATAATCATATAACTCATCACCCGCGGCTATGAGAAGATTTAATGATCATCTTTATCAGTATACAAATTTTCCCAGTATTTCACTAATACAAGACAATCCTATTTGCTCAATAATATTTATAATATGTGCACAACAACGTACATGAAACAAAGTCTCATCATAAATTAATCCTTCGTTAAGAACTACGCATTTCTTAAAGGTGGACACCATCATGTCGTTGTAAGTTGCATTGTTAACAGTGATAGAAATGATTTTATCATCCAACTTCCATCGATTAAGAAGCATACATATCTCATTACAAATACTTACTCCATCACATGCAGGAGTTAAGGCCCTAAACCTAAGAATCCTTTTATTGAGTTCCAAGTATCATCAACAAAGTAAGATGTGACACAAATATAATGTTGTCTAGTATGATTTCATTTCCAATTGTGGGTTGTTAAACAATTTCGACCAACAACTTTAAATAACATATCTTTCAATTTATCCCTCTCTAAAACATACAAGGGAAATGAATATATTTTCTTAATTGCACAACTAAAATGGATATATTTAGGATTAGAAGTTGTTATCATTCGTTTATAATCCTTTTTTTCAACTTTGTGAATGAATGTACTCCTTCAAAATGAAGTTTAAAATAGCTTCGTAAGGCTTATTCATATCAAACAGAAACTCATCATCACTAACATCTTTACTTCTACATTCAATAGGTACTTTTACACATCTATCTAAGTGACGCTTCAAGTGAGAAGTTCCACTATCCCGATGTGCAGACAATTGTAAACCATAATGCATACACTTTGCAATTCTCTCACCTTAAGCATTTATTCGTTCTTTCCACTCTTTAGACATTTTCTTCCTCTTACGTTGGGTAGTTGTATACTATGTATACCCATCATCTCGTGGAGCTAAAGTATTATTTTCCATATTAATTAATCAGCTACAATTTGACAGCGTACTATTAATATACAACAAAAGAAGTATTAAAATAAGGAGCTGAAGAAAAGAATAATGGCTATCTTTCAAAAAGATAAAACTCGTAAAAAGTCAGTCACTTAAGTCTACTATTTTCACTTGAAAACACAAAAGTTTAAGTAACACATTCAATCATAATCCGATTTACCCTAAAAATCCAAGACTTTAACATCAAAAAGGGTAAAATATTATCAACACACACAATTCTGAACAAAGATCAATTGCTTAAATTAACACAAAATTGTCCTAATTAACACAATTATGAAATAATTAATTATCATTATAAGAAGCATACGTATTTACATAACGCACAAATGTTGCATGATTTAATTCAATCAAAGGTTAGATAAAACACACAACTTTGAAAGGTTAAATTTGCTCTAACAAACTAAAAAAACCAAATTAAGCGAGTGAATTAAGAAACCAAAAGATCGACCCTTTATTTTCTTTCTATAATTTATTGGGCTTCGAACATAAACCCTATGAGAGCCCAATATGCTAAGACCTTATAAGAGGAATTTCCATTAATAATTAAAGGGTCAAGACCCTCCCGTTAGACTACATTGTCTAATAATAAACAGACTTGGATGCAAAAAATTTGAGATGAATGTATAAGGAAACTGATGGAAGTAATTTATGATAAAGAATGTATTCTAATTTACAAGTAACAAATTATTTGAAACTATTTACGGGGTAGAAAATAACCAATAAATTATATAAAATTATTTACGAAGTAACATTACATAAAAACATCAAGGAGCTAGAATCCCAATAAAATATATGAAACATTTTTACAGATTAAAAACAAATATATTAGGTTTTTCACTTACTTTATTCTCAAAAACCAACACATCAGTTCAATTTTTTCTAAGACCTAAAGAAAATACAACAAGAAGTCAAATAACTAAATAATAAGAGGCTTTGCTTAGATTACTTATCTGCTTGTGCAAAAGTTATTCTTGTACGGTTTTGCCGAGTAATAGTTTCAATTTCAAATATGTTTTGATTTGACACTGATATTAGGATCCCAAAATAATTTTCTTGAGCTTTTTATATTTTGGTTGAAAGTTTTCACATTAAAATATTAGGTGACAATAGTTAAACTAAATATATAAATTGCAATACTTGTGAACTCAAAATTACTATTAAGTGAAAGTAGATTTTTTCTTCAGTCGGACAATTCCATAGACTACAATCTCATTTTTTCATCACAGTTACACCATCACTGAAATTAAATTATAAATGTATTATATACGGAGTATATGCATAAATTGTTTAAAGTGCATTTATAAAGATTTTATTATAAAGTTTTGAAAAGGAAGTTTAATATGCATTTAATTTTAATTAAATGTATTTTATAAAATTTGGATATTTAGGTTTATTCTATTTTTGAAGAGGAAATAATCTCTATTATATAAGTGAAGAGTTGAGGGGCAATAATGTAATCACACTTTTGGTGCCCCTTTTGAAAAGACTAAAATACCCTCTACCCTTTTACTCTCAAACCCTTCGCGTCAAAAACGAAGATTACTTCCTCCGGTGCTTCACTCTCAAGTACTATCTCTCTCCTCCCTTCACTCTCACATACTATCCATCTCCTCCCTTCACTTTAAGATCTCAAATCTTTAGTTCTCTCTCATCTTCGATCTCATCCTCAGGTAATTCATACAACCAATTCCTTTTTTTTAATTTTTTTTTGCATCAATTTTGTTGTTTCTTCGGATTTGGTCCTGTTTTTGCGACTCCGGTTTTACAAACTAGGGATTTTAATTGTTATTTTGTTTTTGTTTTTTCAATTTTCATTACTAATTGAAAGTGTATTTATAACGAGGTTTTGCTTTTGATTAGGTTTTAGAAATCTGATTTGGTTTCCTAATAAGTTCTGCCTACAAGTCTCAATTTAAATCTGATTTAATCGATTTTTTCAACAATGTGTGATTTAATATTGATTTTTATCATCATCAACTCAAAAACATTCAAAAGATCGTAACTTTATTAAAAATAAGGCATTAATTAAATTTCCTGTAATACAAACAATGTGAAGTAATTAAGAACAAAAATAGAATCTTTTAGATCCTAATTAGTAAATTAGCAAATTAAATTACGCAAGAAATGAAAAAGGAGAGAGATTTGGGAAATATACCTGATGAATTTTGGTGGAATGTTGGGGAAAAAATTGGGGAAAATGGGGTTGATGATATGTAGACCACAAAATCAGCATATTACAACAAATAATAATTGAGATATTTTCTCAATAATGTGGTTTTTTCCTGTGTTTTCACAGTGTTTTTAAAAGTCTGTATCAAAATGAGTAAGAAGATGAACTGAGCAAATCAAGATTTTGGAATTATTTATTTGTGTAAAAAAGTGATGAGGGAATTGGACAAATAGAAAAAGTTGTTGGGTAGAAAATAGAAATTGGCAAAGGTTGTTCTTCTTGCAGGGGTATTGTGTACACAGTGTACTTACTATATTTGGATAATCAGATGCATTTTTATTTTTAATTGCTATTTTGTTTTTGTTTTTGCAATTTTATTTTGTTTAAAAGCGTATTTATAACGAGGTTTTGCTTTTGATTAGGTTTTAGAAATCTGATTTGGATTCCTAATAAGTCTTGCCTACAAGTCTCAATTTAAATCTGATTTGGATTTCACAATCGATTTTTTCGACAATGTGTGATTGAATATTGATTTTTTGGTGATTCAATTTGATTGATGGTTTTGTTAGCAGTGTCTCTTCACAGGGATGTTCTTGATTGTTGTAGGGTGATTTTGAGCCGTATACACCTTTGAAGAGACACTGCTACAGTAGTGATAAAGACGATGAAACGTTTTGAGTAAAGGATACGAGTTCTCTTCTTGAAGCTCTGCCTCAAGAAATTCTGGTGAGTTCCTGCGGAAATTCTTCTATTTAATTGGAACTTGAAGTGAAATTGATTGAAATTTGGAAGTGAAATTAACTTAAATTGATTTTTTTTCTTGAGTTTGTTATAGTTTAAGGTAATTTGTGGTGGAGATCACGATGACCTAAAGCATATGTTCTTAGTTTCTAAAGCAGTTCGCAATTCGGGGGTAAATTAATTCAATTAAAAGCTTGAAGTAATTAGGGGAAATAACTTAAGTAGGTAAGCAAGTACCTGATTTACCACTGGTTTTTGACATTTTGTATATGGGATTCCAGGAATTTAAACAATTCTTTGTCGCTGCTTCGAGTTGAAGGTTGAGTTAGTACTTAAAAGTGATTTATTTGTACGTATTATTAGAAAGGCAGTAGCTTGATGGCTCAAAATTAGATTTTGTTTTTTTTTTTGATTTGCAGACATTACTTGGTCATCCCTTTTGAGCACATCCAAAGTTCCCAACAGTGAAAAACCTCCAGAGAGGATTAGAACACTATTCTTTGGGTATTGCATTTTTATGTGTAGTATTTTTGGTTAATAGATGTGAGTTGGTGGTTTTATTATTGAAGGAGTGTTTATTTTGTAAGTATTTATTTTTTATTGTTGCAGGAGTTCGTGTTGCATCTATTGAGTTCATATGTTTGAGGTTTGAAGTGAAATCATTGTTTAAATACGGAATATATAAATTTCTATATCTATGGCAAGACCACACGTGTAAAATTTATAACACAAGTACATAATTTAGACTAATACGAAGTATGTATTTTTGTTTCATTTTGTTGGATTTGGCCCAAGTTGGATCTGTATTTAATTTTTGACACCAAGGAAGGATGAAAGTTTCTAGAAGATGGTAAATCGGTGATTGCTTATCTATATTGTTTTATTTTTTTTCTTTCCTTTCTTTTTAAGTGTTGTTTGCCTTCAAAATCAAGGAATTTATATTGATGCGTAAGAAAGCTTATATGAAATGGAGATAAAACTTATGTAAAATGTTTATTACTTTGTACTATTATTTACATTTCTTACATACATATATTTTCTTGATTGATGCAATCGTTGTGATTAGTTAAATATGAACTCAGATTGCAAAATTGACCTATAGTATTACCTTAATGTTTTTAAATATAAACTTTGCGAATATTTTCTTGCCTAATATTTATTGTGATTAGTTATAATAATAAAATTTTAATTTTTTATATAATTTCGCACGCATCGCGTGCATATAAAGATAGTTTTAAATAAGAAAGAAAGAGTCTTTCTATTTTAAGTAAAATTGCTATACTTTAAAGTAAGGTTTTATGGCATTTCCCTTTATATAAGTTTTCTATTTTTACTCGAATTTTACAAATTCTATTCTTATTCAAATTCCTTAAGAGGGGCTTATTAATAGTTCTATTCATATACTTTTATGATTAATCTTCATATCGAGCCTCCAAAATATCAAACCCCTAATTCATTTTTTTCTCTTTTTTCCGTCGAACTTCTAACTGCCCTTATTTAACCAACCAGTTTTTAGCCAAAGGTTTCTTCTTCAAAGTTGTAGATCTCAACAAGTTTTGAATTTTTCCTCAACAATCACTCGATTACGAGTTGTATATTAAGAGTATAATTTTACAATCCTATTTCTTCCTCTTTCCTCTCCTTCGGCCTGACCACCGGTGGCCTAGCAGCCACGCTACTGCCGCTGACATGAGCCCCTCCTTCCCACTATTGTCGCATTGCTAAGGCCGTCCGATGAGCTTTGTCGCCTACGTCCTTCTCCTCTTTTATGAAAGTTTTATAAATAAAAAAAAAAGAATTTCTTTTATCTTGTTTTAATTAATTTTCAGATTATATGCTAATTATAATTTTTGATTTTAATTATGATATTGAGTTTATTTTTCAGATTATGTTGTATATTATAAAGCTTAATTTTTTAACCTTGAAGTATTGGTTTTTTTAAAAGGTTTTTCAACGAAAATATTAGTTTTGACTATTGGTTATTAAATGACTAAATTTCAGATTAATAAGGAGATTTTAATTAGCTTAAAATTGCTGGAAATTATTTGTGCATGCAAGTAGTAGTTAATTTTATTAATTCTTGTTATAGGAGGAGCTTTAATCCAGAGTGATTTCTAGATTCAAAGTGAAATATTTAATTACATATTCAAGATATGTACATGTGTAGGAGATTAATTGCGTGTTCGTAGTAATGTTATGTTTAATATGCAATACTCTTACGATCTTGTAGTATCATGACTAGGGTTTTGGTTGCATTATTAGATTCAAGTGTTGGTTGAATGACTTGTTGAATTAATAGCAAGCATGTTAATTGTAAGTAAGTTTGTATGTTTTGTTGAATTAATAGCAAGCATGTCAAACAAGTTTATTTATGTCTTGTACTCTTAACTACAAGAATGTCAAGCAAGTTAATTTTGCCTTGTACTGTTAATTACAAGCATGTCAATGAAGTGGTTTATGTACATTTTTTTATTGTACATGTTATTTGTGAGTCGCCTAGGGATTTACGTTCAAGGAAGGCAAGTACAGTCAAGGAAGTTTCATAACTACTCCGTATAATATAGGCAAATCAGAGAGAGATATTTGTCAACTCCACATCAGTTTGCCTTTCTTTGAGTATAATACTAGCTCGACCAGGTTCCTTGCAGGCACGGATACTCTAAAATTATTTGATTTTATGTATAATATTATATTCGAACTGAAATATCTTTCTCCCAAAATTTATTGTATGATTTAATAAAATTTGAAAATACACATTTTATCATCTAATATGCAAATTTTTTCCTACTACGTATTACATATTTTATATGCTTAATACGCTAATTTGACCAAAATATTCGATATACTAATATGTTAATTTGACTTGAATAAATATATTTTGCATTATTCATATACCGATTTGACTAAAATATTACCAAAAATCAGTTTTAGTAAATTATAATTATATGACATCTATTATTTCTATAATCTATAAACAAATTAATATTCTTTTTTCAATGCACAAACAATTATAAAAAATGATAGGAAATTTCAAAAAGAAATAAAGCACGAATTTTCTTATGAAAACAAAAATTTTGGTGAATTTTTTTTACAGCGGAAAGTGGCATGTGTCATTCGTAATGTTTGTTTTAGTATAAAGTAATAGATATAGGGGGTGTTTGATTAAGAGAAGTTAGAGGGGGAAAGAGCTTTTGAGGTGAATTAGAGGTTTGGCCTTTTAAAAAAGCTGTTTCAAAGTGTTTGATTAGGAGAGCATTGGAAGTGAGTTTTGGGTGAAAAAGCTAATTCCCAAAAAGCTCAACATAAGAGATTTTGCAATTAGAGGTTTGAGAAAATGAATGTAAAATGACTAGTTTGTCATAATATTGTCTAAAATTACAATAATTACCAACCTTATCGATCACCCTACATTATTTCCTTTACCCCATTTACTATTCGTTTCTTGTTGTAATTTTTTTTTTACTTCATTAGTACTTTAAAACACTTCAACCTATTGCAATCAAGTTTGTAATTTATTAGTAATTTTTTTCTATTTGCATATCAAGAATTTATATATTTAAATTTTAAATTAAGAATATTTTTTTAAAAAAATATTTGTTTATTTGTTTATTTTTTTGAAGGAAAAATAAATTTATTTTATATATCCAATGTTTATTCAAAAAAATAAGGAGAAGATTATTAACATAATAAACCATTTGTCTAACATCAATAAGAAACAAAGTATATCATTGTCTTTAATGGACATTTTACATATTTAACAACTAACAACTAACAACTAATATACCAAACACTTTTACACAAGCAGTTAATTCAACTAGCTAGTAAAAGCGGCTAATACAAACAACTACTCCCTCCGTCTTATTTTATTCTTTACGTTTGGTATCATGCACGCGATTTAAAATAATTAATGTGAACAAAGATTCCTATTTTTTACCTTAAAAAATGCAAAATATATTTATTATACTAATGTTTTCACTTTTATTCAAAATTTGACATTGGAAAAATGAGTAAGATACAATGTACAAATGGAAAACTGTGAGAGATTTAATGGCCTAAAGAATTTGATTCGTTTAACTAATTACTTGGCACGGTTTTTGAGAGAATATTATGAACTTTTATGTTATATATAAAAGGAAATATACAAAGTGTAAAGAATAAAATAGGATACTTGTAACACCCTAATAATTCCTTGCTTTTTATAAAACATTTTTCAACTTAAAAGACAGGAATTACCAAGATATTACCGCCACCGTGATAACGGCTAAGGCTATTTACCAGAATTACGCAGCGGAATTAACTAACTTTCAAAACACATTAAATAAATAGTTAATGGTCATTAAAACAAGTTGGAACCATCGAGGCCCAAATCCAAAGTATTGAACCATTTGAAATCCATTAACAGAAAATAGTAGTCATGACTTTAAATTAAAAAAAAAATTGAGTTTATAAAATTACGGAAGAATAAAACTCTCAACTCGAATCCCATGATAACTTCTCCCGCAAGTTATCTCTACAATCCTGCTTTATTAAAATTCTAATCCCCAACAACGCAAATGCAATTGATGGATCATCATAGGGTCATTAAGGCAAAGGCCATGACCAGAAGACATGAAGCACGAAGTCAGCAAAAGCTGAGTACGAACAAGCTATAATAACAATCTATCCTAACATGCTTCACTCGACAAATTAAATAATCCACATGCAAAAGCCATGTAATAAACAAACAAACATGGAGACAAGATTCGACACTTGACACGACTCTTGACTCACAATTTAATAAAAAGTAGCTTCGAACGGGTAAAGTAAGGTATCCTCAAAAGGAAAGAAAAGGGTGATGGGAGCCAACCATACACCAAAATAAGTCGGGCTACTACCGACAGTCGGGCCATACCGACAAGAATTCCAATGCACAACGACATAAAAGAGAATGAAACAACGTCTTGTATCATTCTATGAGTACAAGTTTTCCGGCAAGACTCCCCCCATTGTTCATACTCAAGGTATATACGTTCTAAGAGTTTTGAAGCTCTTTGAGTTACACTTTACGTTAATTAATATATTATGTTCAGGCGACTCGAGACTCTACTCAAGACACAACATACAAACAATTGAATAATTAAACAATTCAACAATGACTCTTCATTATTTTACTTCTTTAGGACTTGTGATCAAACATAGACTCAAGTGAAATTACTCCCATTGTTCCTTCTCAAAAACATTGTTTGAGATAACCCGACATTGCCTATTAACAAGCGGGGTGTGCCCTTAGCACGAATTGTCCTTAATTCAATTCACATAGACTCTCTAACATATTCTACCCCTTTGGTAGAATATATATTGCTCACTGGCAATATTCGACTGGCTCAATAACTATGCTAGACATCCTGTACTATAGCATAATAATAATAATATAAACTTGCATGCGCAATACTCATACATGCAAACCAACTTGAACAACATGCTTGACATAATTCAACGATTATAAAAGTCCATAACATGATAGTTCAATAGAATCTATAAAGCATAATTCAATTCATAACATGCTCGTTCACATAGATTCAACAATAATAATAACATGCTCGTTCTCAACATTAAACATGAATTCATAATAACATATTCATTCCCAATCATCAAACATGAATTCATAACAACATATAAGTTCACATGATTCGAATTCAATACACTTCATAAAGTCCTCAGGATGGGTGGTCACCCTAGTCTTGTACGTACCTGGAATACCTAAGTACGGGGGCCACTGTGCGAATCACGACTCACTAGAAATCAACTCCTATAAACACAAAAGGAGAACTAAATTATTATCCATGTTTACTAAATTTCCAGCAACTACTTAAGATTCTAAAACTCTTAGTTTAATTAGAAATCATTCATAAATTGTTAATTTAATAGTCTCAAATAATCAACTGAAGTCCTAGCATAAAAACATTGACTTTTTAGCTTTAAAATCATTAAAATCAACTCTTTAAACTTAATAACAAATCTGAAAATTTAAGTTGATTCCCATAATTTATATCGTCATTAAATTATGTGAATCAATCGCTTGAACAATTGGAATTAAAAATCCTAATAACAGGTCATCATAAAAACCATGTTTTGACCTTAAAAATTGACACTTTATTATTTCATTAAATTTGAAAATAATAATTTCAAACATTAAAATCAATCTCATCAGTTTAAATACGACAATAATAAAATACGGTGTTCATAACCGTTCCCAACAATTTAAATTATCCAAAATAATTAAATAATCAAATATTTTTAAAAACGGAATTCGGAAAAGTTAAAAGTATACGGAGTTTGATTATCAACAACAACACACACACAACACGGGTGTGTTGCGTGTGGGGCAAGGCAGCACTCGACAAGGGCAGGGGCGAGCCAAGCTCGTGGCTTTCTTGCGGCCGAAGACAAGGGCGGACGAAGGAGAAGAGAGTGCCGTAAGGGAGGAGAAAGAGAAATTACTGCAGCAGGATTTTAGAACGCTCATAACTTTTAATCTATAACTCGGAATCGATCGATTCTTAAGGCAAAGTTCAAGAGCCTTTTGATATCTACAACTTTAAAGAAGAAACCTTTTTCTGAAAACGAAAGAAAGTATCAGAAAAATGGACAAACGTAAGTTCGATGAAAGAAAAAGGAATTTAGTGTTAGGGTTTTACTTTTAGGTTTAATGAATAATAGTGAGGGATTTTGAGGGTGAGAACCTATATTTATAGGCTTAGAAAACTCCAAGATGGGCTAGGCTTTAGGATTCCCTTTCGGGCTTCATTAAACATAAGATGGGCTTGCTTAATTTGTTTGGACTTGAACTTGGAATTGAATTGGGCTAGATTAATTAAAAATCGTTTTACTTTTGAAACCCAATTAAATTCCCAACATGAAATAATAAATTCTTTTTGTAATTACTTAAAATAATAAATATTCTAATTAATTAAAATACATTTAAATAATATTTAAATGCGATTTAAATTCTAAAAATCATAAAAATGCTTTATAAATATAATAAAAATATATTTATAAATACAGAAAAATACGAGGTATTACAATACTAGAAACGGAAAACATAAATAATAAAAAGGGACGAAGGGAACTGAGTAATAGCTAGTTACCAACCAACAACTAACATCTAACCTAGGGATGTCAGTTGGACGGGTTTTGTGGGAGACCCGTCCTGCATCCACCCCAAGTAGGCGGGGATGGAGGGAAGTTTGGCAGGTGATGGGGCGGGGATGGATATGAAAATCATACCCGCTATGGGTGATGGGGCGGGTGTGGATTTTGTGTTGGACCAGCCACATCTCCGCCCGCCCCGCCCCGCCCCATCTTCACCCGCCCCGCTTGATACTAGTCAACCCTACATGAGTATCATTTTTACGTGAATTAAAAAATTTAAAGAAGATAAAAAGTTGAATAGTTTTTTATGCATTTGCTTGTAGTATGTGATCGATAAGATGAATTAAGGCGAGACTTCTGATTTTGTTTGCTTGAATTTTTTTTGTTATGGAAGTTATATTTTTCCAGAATGTTTGCTAAATAAGAAAAACTAGGTGGGTGTTGGCGCGTATATGGGGCAGGGATGAGACAGAGATGGATACCCAGGCGGGTGGTGGGGCGTGGATGGATTTTAGTTTGTACCCGTTGGACCAGGATGGAGTTTGTACCCGCCATGGGTGATGGGTCGGGGATGGAAATTTTAGGTGCGGATGGGGGTGAAGGGACCTACATCCGCATCCGCCCCACCCCATTGACATCCCTATTCTAACCACTCCAAACCAAATAGGGCCATAGATGAAGAAGTCTAAGTATATAATGACTTGTGTTCATATGGACACATGTAACACAAATACAACCATTTTTAGTACCAACTCATAATAGGTCAGTACCGATAATACAAATTACTTGTATTCGTACTTCTTAACAATTTTGTGTTTTTAATACTGACATATTATATGTTGGTACTAAAGATAGTTGTATTTGCTCCCTTGTGTCCATATGAAGACCCAAACCACTTAAAGCATGTTTATCAAACACCAAAAGTTTGGTTTTCAACCTAATAAAATATTTTGTTTTTATTTTTCTCTCTCCCCAACACCAATAAAATCTAACAACATTTATCAAACATCAAAAATATCATCAAACAAGGTGACACTTGTCATTATTCTAATGCACTTCATAATTTTACAAATTTTTCGTCCCCCCATATGCCACCACCTCTAAAATGTCATTTTGCAATTAAAAAAATTAACAATATTATTTGGTCCCCCCCATATGCTACATGTCAAGTCCTCCATGCATTTGGTTTTCCATTTGACGTTCATAAACACCAATTCTTGAATGTTTTTACTATCTCTCTTCCTTTCTCTCTCATCTCTCTACCTATATTATTATTATTACTTCCTCTGATTTTTAATACTCGCAACGTTGATGAATTCTACATTATTCACATATTATACTTTGACTATTGTTGGTGATTTATACGTAAGTTAAAACACAGTCATGTGAGATATTGTTAGATTCGTCTTAATATGTATTTTCAAAATATTAACTTTTCAAAAGGTCTTGCATGCACAAGGTGTACAATAAATTTATTGTACACCAAAATCACTTTTGCCCAGTTTTCTCTGACTTTTACTTAATTTTCTTCGACTTTTATATTATTAAAAAATAATTGATAAATAAACATTTTAAAGGGCTAAATGATAAATTATATCCATTATTATTGATTTTGAAGAAATATTTTTTTATTAAAATAAAAAAATTTATCAGTAAAGAATAGATAACTTTTACGTATATAAAGGTAACTTTTAAGCATTTTTCGTTAACTTTAACTTCGGTGTACAATATTTATCGTACACCCCATGTAAGTAAGAATTTGTGTTAACCTTTTATAATTTTTGCTTAAACAGAATTAAAGATATAATGATCAAAGTTTACATTAACATTGCAAGTAAAAATAAACGAAAAAAGTATTTTTTATTCAATTTTCTCTCTTGAATTTGGTTTGATAAACATGCTCTTAGGTAAATCTGATAAACATCTACTCCGTAATCCGTATCCTTTTCTATTTCAGTTAGATACATTTTAAAAAAATGGAGTAATTGTTTGCAACATTATTTTTTATCCATCATAGATTCATAGTATCATACTCGCACATCGTATCAATTTTATACGACATCAAACACCAAACCTAAACAAGGATTCCTCACAAAAATCCCCAAATCAATTTCGGATTTCAAGCCTGACCTAACTCTAGGAAATGCCCAAAAACGGCTGCAATCCCTGCCAATAAAAAGGTGAATTGCCTGCCAATAAACGGTTTTTGATCAGCTTGAAGAGGTTTCTGCTATGAGGATACTGGGGAAGCTCTTGGCTGAAATGGTGAGGAGGACGTCAAGGTTGTTTAGTATAAGTGAAGGACCACGAAAGAAAGGCTCGGGTGCTGATTATGTGATTCATGCAAAAGTGATGGGAGTAAGAAAACTAGAGAGGACGAGGGAATGGTAGAAATTTGAGTTTTTGAGATTGGGAAAGAGGTCAGGATAATTGGTGGTAAAGAAATGGGGTTGAAAGGTAGAGTTATGGAAGTGTTACTTGGAAGACAATTCACTCGTTTTCAGGCTTTCACGTCAAAGGAAGTGAAGGTTCATGCGCTGGAACTGGGCAAGCCCGGTTCTTTGGAGGAAGAGAAACGCGAGATTCTGGAAACTGCCCTTGCTAGGTGAGATCGCAGTCTTGTAGAAAGAGATACAGTGAGGGAAACTGCTGCAATTCAAGACGCTGATACACAGGAGCTGCTCCATTTGTAAGCGCATTTGCTTATTGGTTATGGATGCCGAATGGAACTAATGAACTGGTATTGCAAGGTGATGTACTAGCACATTACACTAAATGGCATGTAGCCTTGTAGTTCTGATTTATCAAGTTTTATATCTTAAACCTGCTTTATTTGAATAAATGTGATTTGGATTTGGAAATTTCAAGTGAGTTGTTATAAGACACCCTGTTTTGGTATTTGCACTGTTTACTACTATGTCACCAAGCTTGAACTCCAATGATCAATTGTTGATATTTGATCAATATTATACCTCATGACCTTGAATTGTTTAATACTTGTTTAATTATTGTAGAGGTGAGAATTTGATTTGATAACCGACTCAGTGTCAAGCCATAAGTTCTTAGGTGTTCAAGCTATGGATTCCTTGTGGAAGGCCTAGCTGTTAATGTAGTTACTTGGTCACTTAACTTGTTTACTTGACACCGAGTCATACTACACCCAACACCAGAGTTCAACAGCATACCAGTGATATCGGTCACTTACTCAGTATTAACCTAGTCAGTTAATCTAGTTAAGGCTAGGCACTGAGTCATCCTGGAAACCGCTTACCTTCGAAAACCAGCTGCACATTGAAACCGTTACTTGTCTCTATCACTGTTAATCAGATTCCTGCGACGCTCCAACGGCTAAAGTGTTTGAAGTGTGAAATTTGAGGAATCATTCTCTGATGGTGAGAACTGAGAACATTCTTCTGGAATTCACCTTTTTTTTGCAGTGTTTGAAGTGTGAAAGATCGTATTAATGTTGTTGCTAAGCTGCCTCTCTTTTTTGCATCTCCCATTTTTATCTAGAATCTAGTGTATTTTGCCTGTGCGTATTTATTTAGGCCATATTTTTGTTCAAAATACAGAGAATTTTGTGTTGATTTTTATGTTTACCGTATACATTGATTCTTGGAGTGACACCTTCTACTGTCATAGAAGTTAACACAGTTCTGGAATGACACCACCTTCCATTGTCAAAGAAGTTAACACATCTCCTGGATGACACCAGCTTCCATTGTCATAGAAGTTAACACATCTCTTGGATGACACCTTCCACTGTTTTTTTCCTAAAGAATTAAGCTGTTACTAACCATTGCTTTTGCATTGTCATAAACCTTTTTCACTTTCACTGCTTTCCTCTGTTTTACCTTTCTTTCCGTCAAAATTTGTAAGATATGGCAAACAAATTGGAGCTTTAAAAAAAAAAAAAATTCTTGCTGATTTTCTGTATCTCTGTTGGGGTGGACTTGGAGAAAAGAAAAAAAAAATCAGTATAATATTTATGGGCATGTGGCCTGTCAGATGCAAACAGAATCTCAAGCATAAAAAGCTTACATCATTTTGAAATTAGTACTGTAATATTCAGCTGCTTGTCTTACAACTACATATGACCGTGTTAAACACTAAAACCTCTTGATATTGCTTAATGTGTTTTTGTAATATATCACTAGTATAACCTATCACAACAAAAAATGTGTTAAATAAGTTGCAGTACGTAGCAGGGTAGCCTCCCATGTAAGCTCATCAGTTTCTTCGTAGACTACTGGATTGGCATTGGCATTGGCATGTGTGCTTCATCTATTTCCTCTTTTATACTCTGCTGGAGTGGGCTTGAACAAATTTTTTGCATCATGCATGTGAAATCAACCACGATAGGGCATAAGTTTCAAATTGATTTGCTGCTATTAATCAGGACTTGGGTACTTTAAGCTTGTAAAATGAATTGGTAATGTTGCTGGAATAAGTCTGTGTAATAAGGCTCTAGCCCCTATTCTATTACTTCGAGGCATACTGAGAATTATATGAACTAATATTCACACAGTTGTCTACTTCAATGGGCCATGAATTGAACGGTAAATAGACGGTATTTTATGCCAACATGATTCGTGGTTCACAATTTCACCTGCTGCTACCTTTTATGAAATTGTGGTTACACCGTACTTCATGTAAGGAAAAGGAACTACATGATATTCATCCCATTGGTCGTTTAAGAAATAGGGATTTTTTTTGTTTGGAAAGACAAATAAAAAATCAATTCCTTGTGCTTTTTTTTGATAGCTAACACTAATGAAAAGTCTAAAACTGTTGATGGGGAAACAACATATTTAGGCTTAACCTTCTTATTTTCTTAATATTGTCAAAGCGGAAAAATAAAGTGTGGTTAATGACGTTTTCGTTGGCTGAGAATCTCTTTAGTCTGTTGCATTTTGCTAGTAGAAAATGGTTAGTTGGTTACGAAGCTTTTTTTTGTAACTAAATGATACCATGTGGTTAGAGCCTCAGAGTGTGTTTCTATAGCATGTACCAAAACTGTAGTGTCATGTCCCTTTTACTTTTTGTGTACTAAATTTTGTTTGTTCATGGATCTTGCTGAAATGAGTATGTGATGTTTCTATTCTCAGCAATTGTCATCTCATCTGAAGCAGATATCTTTCAGATGAAGTTGTGTGGTTTTCGGTATGCCAAGAAGCACGTGGAAATAAATGGTATTCACACAGTTGATCAGCTGGTATAAGACGTTAATGCCGGTAAAACTCGCCTTGGTTCAGTTTAAGGCTGGCGAGATATCTTACAACAATTACAATCTGCTGCTGATGATCTGTTTATGAGGTATTGTTTAAGCCTTTAAGGTGATTTACTTTCAAATTGTAATTTGTTAGTGTGTTTCTTTGATTTGTACTGGAGATCTCCTTTTTTTGGGGTATATTTTGGTGTCTTGTTTTTGTGTATGTAAAGTACGATTTTAAAAGAATGATACGATTTTCAGTTTTTGAGGCGTTGTGTGTTTCGGTTTATTAAATTTATCAGTTTGAACTCTTTTATTTTAGTGAAACAAAACCTCCTTTGGTATGGGAATAATTCACTCACCACTCCTAGGAAATGTGTTGTTTATTGCGTGGTAGGAATAATTGATGCTTCAGCTACGAGTATGACATCAATCTTATGGATAAGAATTATTTATTTGTATGTCAAGCTTATGGAAAATAGAAATTATAACTTCCGATATTCCATTTTGAAGAATTTGGGATGTAAGATTTTGGTTGGTTAAAAACTTTCACATTTCATTTCTTTCATTTTGGTCTCACGTCAAACAAAACGAAAAAGGAGTTTTGGCCGAGTGATAGTTTGTTACTTTATTAGTTGAATTCTTTAAGAAAATAGGGTTCACAACATTAAATTATTAAAACTTGGCCGTTTTGTTACGTAACGGCCGTTTTGTAACGGATTTTGGATTTTCCGTTCCGCGAAACCCCGTTACGTAACGGTGCGACAAAAATCACGTCTTTCTCCCCACGTCGCCATTATGTAACGGTGACTCGCTGCATTAGGACCTCTTTTTCCCCGTTACACCCTTTTTTTACACAAATTGGACAAAAATACTTTGGTAATTAGTTATGTGGTTTATGAAACATGATATTTTGAGTGGTTATTTGTTCACAAAATATAATACTCAGCGGTCTCGGACATATTATGATGAATTTGGTTATATTGGGTTGATATAATATCTTCTAGACTTAAAATGTAATAATAAGGCTTAGACATGATAATGTGAATTTTTTCAAAAAAATCACACCGCGTCAGCCGCGATCCGTTCTATTCATCCTTACAAGCGGTTTCCGCGACAACGTCACCTTTACCTCGAATGCGTCCGCATCCGCGTTTTTTTTTTT
Organism: Spinacia oleracea; assembly: GCF_020520425.1. Taxonomy (NCBI): domain Eukaryota; kingdom Viridiplantae; phylum Streptophyta; class Magnoliopsida; order Caryophyllales; family Amaranthaceae; genus Spinacia; species Spinacia oleracea. The sequence goes on along the minus strand of NC_079491.1, from coordinate 24,440,695 downwards.
TTTTCTGTGGTTCACAGGCTCGATGAATCTGGAATATCTGGAGTAATTTGAATTGAAAAGAATGTACCAGAAATTAAATGTAAATCAACTAGCAATGGTGCGAAAAGGGGCTTGGGCAATCTGAAGTTATGTCCACTCTTTTATTGGTTCATGAGATGAGAAGGTGTGTTATTGGGTACTCGCAAACTGTCTGCTTTGTGAAATTGAGTTGCTTTGTTTATTTTTTTGGTGTTAGCACCCGGTTCACCTTTAGGGCTAATCCGGATTCGAGGCGAGTTTTGGATGGATAGGTTCCAGTCCCCTCCCAATTGTTGTTGCGGGGGCTCGAACACGGGTTCTCCCTACCAAGTTCAGCCTCAATCACCACTGAACCAACAAGCAATTGGTAGTTGCTTTGTTTATTAGCTCTAGTAGGAAGCATTCATTATGGTGTCCAAGTCTTCATTGTTCTTTACCATTATATAGATGCGCAAAAATAGAAGCTCAAAAATCTTGTTCTCCAAATTCCATCCAATCAATTCCACATATGATCAAATGGCAACCATACAACGATAGAAGAAGTGAATCACCATCTTAGGATTTTGACGGCACTAGAAATAGGCTCTATTTGGCAATTAGCTTTCTTGGTAGCTCCTTGAGTACTGATTAGATCAAAATACTAGTTAAGAAAAACAAGCGTGTTTGGCAAGGTAATGACTAGTGGTTTGAATAGTGGTCAGAGTTTGGGGCTTAGGTTAAGGCCCTATTCGGCAAAACTAGAGGTAGCGGGTAGCTGTTGGAGTAGCGGGTAACGGTTAGCTGTCAAAGTAGCGGGTAACTAGTATGAGTGTTTGGTAAAAGTAGCGGTTGAGATTGTAAAATACAATAAAAGTTATATATATTGTTTAAAACTTTATTATATTTTTGTCAAACGCTACCCGCTACCTTCAAACGCTACTATTTTTAACGTTTGACGAAAGCTACCCAACTGCTACCTCTACCGCCAACCGCTACCTCACCAAACACTTGCAAATTTCACAAGTAGCTTTTTGAATAGGTCAAAACGCTATCCGCTATCTTAAACGCTACTGCCGAACACGCCGAACACGCCGAACACGCCCTAACCTGTGTTTGCCAAAAGTTGGAAAAATTAGTATTCTATCCATGTAGCGGTGCATCAAATTTCCCAAAAATTTATCAAGCTCCTCTTCCAAATGGTTCCATCAATCCCCCAATCTCCTACAGTGGCTAACTGACATCTTCATATCTCCATAATTTCTTAAAAACATAATTCCCAATTTGAATTGATATGCTCTTTGGGAATCACGTTGTCCCTTAGAGGAAACTATTGTATTTTTCTTCCTGTTACTTATTCCTTCCTCCTCTCTTCCATTTCTAAGGTTAAATAATTTACATGGAATTGAAATATTAATTTTTTTTTTTTGCTTTTTGGATTAATACGAAGTATGTATTTCCACTAGCTCTGATTTCTTCCCATCTTCTGTCTGGCATAAAATTCTTTCATTTGTTTCTTTCATTTGTCTGCTGGCCTGCAATTCTGTTACCCGTGTCTCTACTCTCTATTTTTGTGATTTTATTTATTGCGTTACAACAGTTTGCTAACTGAATGTGAGAATTAGTGGAATGACATTTTGAATAAGTTTAATGTTGTTTTTGTAACTCGGTGGTGGAAGCGCTGAACTGTAGGCTTGTCTGCTTGTACATGTTGGGGCGAATCAACTGAGTATATTCACACTCAAAGTGGACTGTGTTTTATAACTGATTGTTAATAAGCTATGAAATTTTAAAATTAGCAAACTGTAGTGGTCTGGTTTTTCTTGGGGTAATTTGAGATTTATGTGATGCTCTTCAGATGATCAGGCTTAATAATTGGAAATAGTAATTCACTTTATTGATGACTTTGGTACTGCCATTACCAATAGGGCAATAGGCAATAGTAGTGCAAGGTTAAGCCAAATACAGCTATCGTGAGTGCCAGGTTTTCAGACTATCATGAAAAGTTGACTGGTACTATGGTTGGCTGATTATATGCACTAACTTACACTGATACTATGGCTAGCTGATTGTATGTACTAACTTACTCTGATACTATGACTAGCTGATTGTATGTACTAAATTACACTGATATCATGGCTGATCGCACTTGGCTTCATATTTATTCTCTGTGTTTCATGGGTCTAGATTTTGTAAGAGTGACTTATCGTGTTCCCATGTCAGCTTGAAGTAAAAGCTTGACATGCTATGTGTTGTAGGTAATGGGTAAAATAAAGAGCGAAAACACATTCATGCGAGCTTGCCTCATATATGGCCCCTCTAGCTGCTCTTACCTGTCTTTCATCTGAGGCTTTTTCCTCCCCCTTAATTTATCTTCATGTTGCTAAGGAATTCCCGAGTTACCATTTGTTTGTCCACTGGAAGTTACTCTGGTTTCTTATAACAAGCACATTGAGTTTCGTTAACTGTCCTCGTTGTGACAGTGAACATTGTACTCGTGATCCCTGGTTCAATAATGAAAGGGTTAAGCGGTTAACACTTGACAATGAACTAGCCTACTACCAACAATGTGAGTTTTGTGGGATCTTTGCAACCGTTGTTCCTTAAATACTCAGTACAAATCATGAAAGCGAAGGGTACTTTCAGTAAATTCTATAGGGTCAAATATTTAAGAAATTAAAATCACATACGTGTCTAAATAAACTTTATTAACTGCCAAAATCTAAATCTAATCCAACATGTGCTTAGTATTTTTGCCTATTATGTGTTTTATACATGTATATATTTATTCAAGTTTACTGCACTAAGACCATGCTTGGAGTGAGGACAATGATTCATGTGGTACTACTGGGCTACTGGCTGTTTTTATGGAAACTGGGAAGTAAACTGTCATACAAAATATTTAGGGTGTGAAATAGGTTACTCTCAATTGGGCATACAAGATGATCCCACCTCCCTTCCTCCTAGACTAGTAAGCTTCTTCTAAATGTGCTTGTCCTTGTTCATTATTTTCCCCTAACCAAACAACAAAGAAAACACATGTAAAAATTAATTGTGTAATGTGTCTGAAAAACGTGAAATTCAATGTAGCGCATGTATGACACCCATGCTGCTACTTTTTTTGTTTATTTGTCATGTGTTCGAGTTCTGGGGCAGGCAAAAATAACTAGGGGAATTCTCCTCTTTCCATCTTCTTTTCTGACCTCTTCCCAGATTTCTTCTCCTCCACTTTTCAAATCCTCATCAGTCATTGACAGACCCATGTCTTGCTCTACCCTCCCAGTTTCCTCTCTCTCTATAGCCAACCAACTTCTCTCTATCTAATGTTTTAATTTTTCTCTCTAACCAACCAAATTTCTCTCTTGTGTTAGTTTTGTCTCTCTAAAAAAACAAAAGGAAGAAAAAAAAAAGAGCGAGTTTTTGAGGAGCTATTCAGGTAAGTTGGAGCTTCAATTGTTGTAATTTTCGATTTCTTTTTGCAAAGTTTTGCATGCCATGTCCGATGTTAGGGTTTCTATAATCTTTTCTGATCTGCGTTGATGGCTATATTCACCGCTGAAGAAATTATGGAGGTTTCACTCTGTCTTTCTTTTGCATTTTTGTCCCTTGTTGGTTTGTGAATCCAATTGGTGAATTTTGATTCTTTTTTGTGATATGGGTAATTGGGTTATAGCTAAAGTTATGGTTTTTTGGAGAAATATGATATGGGTGATTGAGATTTTCTGGTGTCACCTTTTGTTTTCTTTGATGATTTCAGTTTAAAGATTTCCTTTGGTTCTTGATTTGTACAACAAATTGTCAAAATTTCAGTCCCTTGTCTCATCCAAAACAAAAATTGCAGAACCCTTAAAAATGAAAAAAAAGAAGGGAAAATAGGGAGAGTGTACTTGGTTTTGCGTTGAGCTTGCTGATCCATGTAGACGTTAAAGGCGGTTTCTGTTAGTTTATCCTGTAATTAGATGGTTAGTGTTTTTCATTTGGAACAAACTCAGTCTTGTCCTGTACTTGGCAGCATGATGATTGGTGGGTTTTTTCAGGCTCCATATTTCAGGCTCAAAATTATGGAGTAGATCATACATGGAGGTGATCGACTAATACTTAATTTGGGGGGCTGAGGCCGCGGCGGATCAAAAGTGACTACATCTTTGTTACTCCGTAGATATTAGAGAACAACAAAGACCCAAATATTAGAGTATAGAATAATCCTTTTTTTGTTTTTTTTTTGTTTTTTTGGTGAGTAAGCTATTTAGATTATATGCCCAAAAAAAACTTTTTACAAGCTAAGGCCTCTGTAGGACAGCACCCAAAGTAACAAACTAGGCTTGTAAGCCCCAGAATAATACTATACACCACCAAGTAATCAGGACAACTAAAAAAGCTAAAAAAACCAATTCTTCTGTTTCAAAACACATCATTTATTATCTTCGTATCCTACCATTCTCCCAATTCGTCTTTTGAATGCATTTGAACAAGTGTTGAATGCTGCAACCCACAGCTCTACAACTTAACCATTCTTTAAATGCCTGTGTACATTGAGTACTACATTGACATCTAAAGAATAAAGGTTCATGGATTCCACTGCAGCTTCACAAATGACCCAGTGCTGATCAGAAGTCACTCCAAATTTACACAATCCCCTTTGTTTTTAACCTTCCCAAAATAGAAGCCCAGTTAATAAATGTGTGTCTTGGAATACTCATTCTGCTCCATACAGCCTTTCCCACTTAACTTTACCTGAACATTCCTCAGCATCTCATACATTTTCTTGATAAAAAAATTCAACTGAAGTTTAAGCTGGTCTTCAGATATCACAGGCTTCAATTGCTACTTTACTTCACAAATTCTTTTTCAATACCAACTACAATTCTTTGGAGGATTATAGATCCACCTCTCACTTGAGTGCAAATACACAACATTTTTTCAGTGTACCCATACATTATCTTGTTCTGTAGCCAACGCCCAAAGCCATGTAGATGGTTGACTTAAATCTTATACTTTGTAATTGACTATACAATAAATGTTACAGGTACTCAACATACACTTTCAAGTTTCAACATTGTTATCAATGACAACAAGTCATCAAGCATATGTCTTTACTTGACTTGTTTTACCAATCGACAGCTTATACACCTGACATTTCTTTGACAGTCAACTCAGAAGTTTCGAGGACCCAATTTTGATAAACAACAAAGAGATTTAAACAAGGATGAACCCGTATGTAAGTTTATGCCTCATTCCTTTAGAATTCGATCATGATTAAGTTCATAATATTGTGACAAGGTGGATACAAATAGATAATATACATTTGCTTAATTAGCACAATGGCCATCACTAAACTTAATTTGGTATTTGATGGATCCATTATTATAATTACTATGGATGGTGCAACGGATACTACGATTTCTTGTTAACATAAGATCGTGATTTAGGGTCTGGTAACCTAGATAGCCACGGTCATTTTAGAAGACGCGCAGTGGTTGGGGATCTAATATAGCAACTAGCTCAAAAATACTAGGCTAGAATTGTAGTTTTTATGTGTTAAAAATACCATGTTCGAGGTGATTGAGGCTGAATGTTGAACGGGTCTGTCTCTCAGACAAAATAGTGGCGCATGCTATTTTTAAACCTCATTTCTGCAGTTCTGTTTCTCAGGGTATGCAGGCTGGTTAAACCTCATTTCTGCAATTCTTTATTTTTTCCCTTCTAAGTTCGTCTCTCCTTATTGCAGTACATAATATATTGATCTTTCATGCACTTCAGGCCTCACGCTGGGTCTATCATAGAGTTGGACCGATAATTTGCAAATTTTCCCAGATAAAGAAGCTATTAATCAAGCAACAATGCCATTATATGGTCTTATCATGATATTTCTGTTTTCATTTGTTTTCAATAAGATGTTTAGTTTATAGTTTACAACCATCTAATCCTCAACCTTCAAAGCTGCTATCCAGATTTAAGATGCAGAAGAGGACTGTTTAGAATTCAATCATGCAGATTATCTCTATCTCCCGTTTCACCATAGCAGGCCCCTTAAAATGCATGGATTTGTTTTTTGTACCTATGTCATATTGAAAAAAAAATGACAAACTAATTTAGTTCCTATGTCATAGTGTTATGTAGCTAACTAGCATCTCCTGACCTTGCAAAGTAAAAATAAATATTGTAGTCTCTGTTAGGTATGAAGATTCCATTTAACCGGTGTTGTAAGATTTGTGTTAGTGTTTGGATGGGTAGTTTCTAATCACAAAAAGAACTAGATAGCACATTGGCCTTGTGTTAACTGATGTAGCTAATTAGCTTTTCCTAACCTTGAAAAGTAGATAGTACAACGGTCCTGCTAACTTGTTGGATTAACGGGACTAATAGTAACTGATTGCCCTGCAAAGTAACATTTGTCATCAATTAATGGGGCTTGAACATGCTTTGATATGCTTTATTTGTTGTACTACAACATAAGCGAGGCTGGCTTGACATAGGTGTTATACTGCTGTTGTGATGGATTTCCACGAGGCTGGCACTATGCACTCACTGGCTTGCACCTTGAGGCACAATGAACGTGGTCATTCTAGGTGACCTGGGATATAAGTCATGGACTGAAGGTAAAGAACCCTAACTGATTGATTCGACTTTAGGTTCTTTCAGAGCTAGTGTCTGGTTGCTTCAATCTCCCGTACGTGGCATTTCATTTTCCTTTTCATCTATAACTCTATAAGCATTCTTGAAAATGCAATTTTATGAACTAGGGAGGTAGAAATAGTATTTAGAAGTCCGGTTTTTTCTTCAGGATGCCACAGGATTAGTTTTGGAAAAGCTTCCTTCAATGGCATTTTTTATTTAATTTATTTTTTAATTTTCGAGGGGAACATTTTTATTTTATTAGAATGTCATTAGGCCATAATGATATGGTTCCAGATCTTTTCTTGAAATTAAACATTCGGGCAGGGCAGCAGGCCATAAAGTTGTCTTGTTGTGTTAAATTTGAACAAAGCATTGTATCTTAAGGGTATTCACCAACCATAGACAGTAGATGGGAAATGAGAGTTCCTGCCTTTTGTACATGATTGTAAAACAACGCCATATCTTTTGTGTTTCTTATTTAGATTTCAAAGTGACTTTTTGTAGTATTTTTAGCTTTGAACTAATCCTTTTAAGTTTTAGCTAGTCCAATGTTGGATTTCACTGGTTTTAAACATGAGATATTTGTGTTGCTAGAATTTCGTCAATGTAGTTTTCTTTATTTGCTTTGTGTACAAAATTTTCCTATCCCTTTTCAGAAGAGGCAAAATTAAAGTTCTAGACTGGATCGAGTTATAGTTTATTACGTTAATATTTTGAAATTGATGGATCTTTAAAACAACAAAGTGCTTTACTATTTGATTTCTGTTATACCATACGCGACCGCTGTATCCTCTGTCCTCCATCATAACGTGCTTGTTGCGGGGTATCGATTTGAAGGCTGGAGGCAAAACCAAGAACTACTGCACTTTGGAAAAACCAAGCAGATGTAATGTTGAATGGGTGGTTTTTTGGGGTGCTTTCCTGCTTATTGATTTTTTATTTACTGGAGTTTAGAGCATTCAGTTGAATTGTTGTTTTAAGTTAAGTTTTGATTTTATTTGAGTTTTTCATTGTTAGATATAAACTAGGGCATCAGAATCTGAGGTCAAGAAGGGTTCTTTCTTTAGGATTTTTCTGCAGTGATTTTTTTTATTGATCTAGCAATGCTTCTCTCTTTGTTTTATTATATGCAACTTCGTGCATTTCCCATTAGTTGTGCGTTTAGGGTTTTATCTTTACTTGTTTGATAGTAATGAAATGATCCAAAATGCGTACAGTTCTAATACCACAATTCTTCCCTTCGGTTGAATTAATAAAGCTTGTGTAATTCCGTTTTTATTATGGTAATTCTGAAGCCTCAAATTCAGGGAAGAAGGGCTATCTATTAACCTCTTTCTGCACTTTGCAAAGTCTCAACTTGTGGATGTAACTTTTATTTGGTGATAAATCAGACTTCTTCGTCCACCAATTTCCTTCCCTCCCTGTCCATTTTCAGTTATCCCTTCAGAGGCATCTCTTGGCATCATTTCAGTTTATTCACATCTGCTGCTTAGGTGTTTGATTCAAGTTTTATGCTTCTCTTGTCATATCACTTTTTTTATGGCTGTATGTGGTAAGGTAATGGACAGGCCATACAATTTAAAGCCAAAGAAAGAGCAGAAAACACCTGATTAAATTAAAATCAACTAAATTCTATCTTTGGCCTTTTTTGTAGTAAAATAGTATTATTGGTGGCATATTGATCACATATCTGCGTCGTCTGTTGAAATTCATGTTGGCCTGTTTCGTATTTAATTCTCATATTTAATCCCTTTTTTTCACTAATGTGGTTAACATTTGCTGCTAATTTTTCAGCTCATGTGCCTTCAAATACACGGATTACAAATTCGACAAGAGCTCCAATTTTATTTCAGTAAGACCTCATTTTCTTGCCGATATTTTAAAAAAAAACAAAAGCTTATTATATTTTTATCTATTTAGTGATTTTCTTTGGTTAGGCTAAAATCGTACCACCTTATCAAAAATAAACCTAAGTCCACTAGTTAGGTAGCAACGGAAGTCAGGATCGAATCCACAGGAAACGGACGTTCTTTCTACTATTAATCAATTAATCTAGACTATTGGGAACAAGAGTTTGGTTGATGATTTGCTAAGACTACGACGATAATTAAACAATTAAGAATCAAGATATTAAAGAATCAAGATATTAAAGAATCAAGATATTAAAGAATCTAGGGCATAGGTTCACCAACAAATAACAATCCAGGACGATAAACAATCACGATAATCAACAAGGTAATTAATTAGACTAGCATGCTCTCTCGAATCGATACTAATCATAGACTTAGAATTAACGGGCTCTCGCCACGTATTAATCCTAATTCCACCTATTGACACAAGCCTAAATATCAAATTGCATCTCTCGAATCTTAACTTGATATTGCCAAACTATCACAATTAAACCTGCGCAAATCTAATTGTATAGTGAAATAAACCAATCAATAGGAATTAATTACAATGCCAACAATCACCAACTATTCAATATCCCTTCATATTATTCATGGATCCCCAAACCCTAGAAAATAAATTACTCAAGCATATTACCAATAAACAAGGCAATTAACATGATTGGAAACATGATCAAAGCAAGACAACAATACCTAATTGAAAAACAATGGGAATTGAAAGCTTGAATTTTCATTGAAAATTAAACTAAGTGTTCTGCATGAATTTAGAGAGAAAACTAAGCTTAAGGAAAATAAACTAAGCGTCCAATACTAGAATAAAAGGTGGCAACTAAAATAAAGAAGCTTAGTATTTATAGTTTGCCCAAAATAATAAAGAAAAACAGGAAAACAAAGCGCGAAAAATCGCCCAGGGTTGTCGTCGCCCGGTCGGGCAGACGTCCGCCCGCCAGGCGACCAGCTCGAATCCCGCCCGTCGGGCGCAGGCCTTCCCGCCGGGCGGAAAGAGACACTTGAGAAATCATCGGCACGCGCCCGGTCGGGCAGCTCCCGCCCGTCGGGCGAGGAGAGAAACTTGCAGCCTTTACTTTGATGGGCGCTCGGTGACCACCGGGCAATACTCCGCCCGTCGGGCGCCTGCTGACTGCGGCATCTTCTGCTTGCTCGCCCGGTGGGCGAGAGGAGATCAACCGGGCAGAAAGCTAAATGAACCGCCCTTCGTTCGCAACACCGAGCCTAACTTCCGGGGCTCAACCATGAGCATCTAAAGCTCCCGCAAGTCGACAATAGTCGTCCCGAACTCCCTCGGGATCGCGTAGTGGACCAAATCGTCATGAAACGGGTCCAAAAAGACCAATTTCTCACCAAGTAGTCCTGAAACTCAAGGTACACTCAAAAACACAGATTAGTACTAAAAACGACTCCTAAGAGCTCATTTGACGCATAAAATTACTAAGGGACGGGGGTAAAAACACTTTATAAAACACACATATCAAATCCCCCCAAGCTAAACCTTTGCTTGTCCCTAAGCAAAGAGCATCAATGAGACATAAACGATTAACTCACCCCAAAATCTACGCAAAAGGATGGACGATAAAAAAGAGTCAAATCAAGGCAAGCAAATATCATGACCGAAATCTCTAGTCCCCACAGTTACACATCAAACCGGTACAAAGTTCAAACAAAGCTCACAAGACATACATATAAAATCAAGATCGGGCCTCACCAAATGAATCACTCCTCTCGTTATGTGGCGGGCTAAGCGAACCAATCGTGGTCCGTTCACTCACCTTCCCATTATGAACATGCATACTATCAAATGAATAGTTGCCCCTCCCAACTTACAACACTAGTGTGTTTGAAGGTTCTCCTAAACACTCAACCTACACCGGAGTCAACACGAAATGCACATATGCTTGATAAACGACTATTTTCAACCTATTGTTATACACACATTGCACGATGATCAAAAAGGTCTTTAAATAGGCTTGTAATGTTGGCCGGGTATAAACAAGGGGTAAGGAGTATTCTGGATATGTGAGAGTATAAAGTCTAACTTGGGGAGCAAAAACAACCAATCAATATATCGAAATTATCTCCGGAAACCATAACTCATCAATAACCAAAATAACACCATAAGAGAGGAAGTAACCGACAAATTTCGAAGTATGAATCGACTTTTACCCTTTTCCTTGCTTTTCTAATACTACAAAATAAATGACATATATATATATATATATATATTTTTTTTTTTTTGATTTTTTTTTTACTTATGTATATAACGACGAAAATAAAAAAACTAGATATGTACAAACCATAATACCCATAACCACACACTTTAGGTGCCAACTAATGATTACACCTCTTTCCTTCCTAACTTCCCAAGTACACAGAAATACAACCTTGAGTAACCTAGGCTTTTAAAGCCAACCATCTCCACAAAACGAACCGATACTAACAAAGGATAGCTCCCCCAAGCTAGACTCGGGACAAGTAACCAACGGGGATAATATGGGCTATTTTGTGGAGTTAAAAGAAAGAAATGGTAAGGCTAAACATGGGAAAGAAAAAACAGGAACAGATGTATCTAAGATCGTCTGAAGGCTTCCTAATTCCTAAAGAATGGCCTTTCATCATGCGCAAAGTGCAAGTGTGTTAAGCATACTAATAGTCGAAAACCAAAAACTCAGATCAATGCAACACCAGGAATTAAGCACTCTTAAAAATCAAGGCTCAAAGCCTCACAGCTAACCACAATCAAGCATTATACATATGAAAAGTGGGACATAGTTGACCTTTGACAAGAGTCAACATAACTGTAGTTCATACATCAAACAGTCAATACATGATGCTTACCTGTCTTATCAGCTTGAACATCAAAATTCATTTTCGAACCAAAGGGCACAGGGAATTAATTGTCTAAATTTTATTGTTCAGCACGTATTTTTGTATTTTCCACTTTTTTCAAAGCAATAAACTAATCTAGAAAGCAATAAACACACAAAAGCACACCAAAACACATTAAAATAAGTAAGAAAACACGAAATGAAAAGAAAACATACCTAATATGTACAGGTAATGTGAACCCCCCCCAAACTCAGACAATGTTCTCATTGGCTCATGGGGTACCGAACCATCCTCATCATCAACAGCATCACTGATGGCCTTGGCCATCATTATCATCAGCATATCCGTGGCTAGGGCCCTCACCATACCCACCGTAGTAGTGAGCGAGTGTAAAGGTGCCCCTAGCGCCCGGGACTCCATAGCCCTCCGCCGGGTAACCAAACCATGAAGGATGTTGGGCCTCCTGAGTCACGACACCCTCTCTAGCAAAGTGGTCATATATGGGGAACATGGCCCTCTGGTGATCACTCTCAAAGTGATCGAAGCGAATCTCCAACCTATCCATACGCTCCTCCAAAGACCCTTGCTCCCCCTGTGGAGCCGGACTACCTCTCTGTCTCGCCTCCCTCTATCTGTGCCCACCCCTACGAAAATAGGTACGAGGCGCGGCCTCGGGCTGTGGCTGGGGCTGGGTCTCGGGTAGTGGTGGCGCCTGCTCACCTACATACAGGTAATGGGACTGATCCCTCTCAAAACGGGTGAGCCCTGAAGTGTCCGGTAGAGTAAAGAGGGCGTTCCTCTGGAACATCCATGCCATCTGACTGGGAAGAAGTGCCCGGTACTCAGAGTGTACCCTGTAAAGACTCCCAAAATACTCTATGTCCAACAGATTGTTACTCCGGACTGCAGCATGGTCCCTTTCAACAAAGTTTTCCACCGCTATGGCAATGTGGGTGACCAGACCCCTAAAGCAACATCGGTCAAGTAGCGGTTGGTGGCGATAGTAAGCAGCTGAGTGGCCAAATGATGGGCCAAATTCATCCTATAACCATCAGTACCATCCAACAAATACCCCCCGAGCACCTCCAACTCCGTGCTCCTCACATTCTCCTTTTGATCCCGCCCAAAGATAGTAAATGCCATAAACCGGAACCAAACAAAAGAGACGGGGTGTTGCACGCTAGAGGCGTGCAAATGTTGCATGCTATTGGGATTGAATTCCCCAGTCAACTTCCCCCACACAGTACTATTATTATGCCCCTCCCAGGGGAACTTATTGGGCCCAACAGACAAACCAAATATCGCACCAAAATCTTTAATAGGCATATCAAAACTTGTATTCAACAATCGAAAATACACTCTAGTGACATCCTTGTACCCATTCTTTTTGACATTAAAGGAGCTCAGAAATTCAAGAGTAAGATTTCTAAATGTCAACCTAACCATAGAAAACATATGCTTCATGCCCACCCCATGAAATAATTTCTTAACATCCCTCTCAATACCCATATCATTCAAAGTTTTTTGACATATAAAGCGAGTAGGGACTACCTTTCGAAGCTTGAGGTGTGCAAGGCGAGTTTGTTGCTCCTCACTAACAAGAACCATGTCCGGGAAAGCCGGGTCGGGTGCAAACTGAGGTGGTGGTGGTGCACGGCTTGTGGAAGCCTCCTCTTGCCTCCTAGACGCTCCCGTGCAAGTCCTCTTTGGCCTAGAACCCATGGTTGAAGATTTTTGAGTACTTGAGGTTTTTGGTGGAAATTGGGTTTTTTGTGGGGAGTGAGTAAGGGTGAAAATTGTTTGGTGGAGGTTGAAGAGGATGTTATGAGGATGAATTTGGTATGTGGATTGATGAATTTGGGTGAGAGATGAGGGAGATATGGAGCTTTGAAGATCTTAGGGTTTAGGGTTTAATGGTGGGTGAGAGAGAATGAAGGAGATGATTTAGAGGAAAAGTGAAAGGGAGAAGAGGGAGTCACGTGTTTTGTCCCGATTTTTCTCCTCTCGCCCGCCGAGCCAACTCCCGCCCGACGGGCCTGCAGCTCGTAGGCTGCCCGACGGGCACAGGTCCGCCCGTCGGGCGTATGGCGACGGTTTACTTTGCTTCTGCACGCGCCCGGTCGGGCGTCCTTCGCCCGACGCCCACCGGGCGGATGTCGATTATGTCTGCTTCGTCTTTTCTCAATCTCCGTATCAAACCGCCCGTCGGGCGCCTGGCTGCCCGTCGGGCGAAAAGAGAAAATTCCCTTTCCTTCAACACGCGCCCGGTCGGGCGGCTTTCCGCCCGTCGGGCCATTTGCGAACTTGCTCCTTACGATGTTTTCTAATGATTTGCACTTGGGAGGTAACACCTGTACATCATCAAACACCCAAAACATTGAAAATCCTCTCCTCACCTCTCTAAAGAATAAACTATAAAACACACAAAATCAAACTATACTATCGAAAGCAATAAAGTACAGGTTGCCTCCCGCAAAGCGCTGGTTTATTTTTAGGTCCCGCTCGACCTTGTTACCTCGAATATGCAGTTTATGGGGCGTAGGGATTGAGGTGATGAACCTCAACCACTCCTACAGTAGCCCCATCATGATACAACTTCAGACGTTGCCCGTTGACTTTGAATCGCTCACCATTATTGTTCTGTAATTCAATGGACCCAAACTTGCTTACCATAGTCACGGGTGAACGGCCCAGACCACCTAGACTTAAGTTTTCCAGGAAACAATTTAAGCCTAGAGTTGAATAGTAGAACCTTGTCGCCCACCGCGAACTCTCTATGCAGAATGCGATTGTCGTGCCACCGCTTAGTCTTTTCCTTATAAATCCGGGCACTATCATAAGCTTGTAGTCGGAATTCATCTAGCTCACCCAATTGAAGTAACCGCTTCTCACCGGCTAACTTTGTATCCATGTTGAGCTGTTTGATTGCCCAATAAGCGTTGTACTCCATTTCTACTGGTAAGTGACACGCCTTGCCATACACCAACCGATACGGGGAGGTACCATTAGGTGTCTTAAAGGCGGTTCTGTATGCCCATAGAGTATCATCCAGCTTATCGCTCCAATCCTTCCTAGACTTCGCCACCACTTTCTCAAGTATAGATTTGATCTCCCGGTTGGAGACCTCAACTTGCCCACTCGTTTGAGGGTGGTAGGCTAGCCCAGTGCGGTGATAAACTCCATACTTGCGCAGGAGCGCAGCCAGATGCTTCTCATGGAAGTGCGACCCTCCATCACTTATCAAAGCTCGCGGGACTCCGAATCTAGGGAAAATGACTTTCTTGAACAGAGAAACCGTCTTAGCATCATTAGTAGGTGAGGCAACGACTTCCACCCACTTCGACACATAATCTACAGCAACAAGGATATACAGATTACCCTTGGCAATGGAAATGGTCCCATGTAGTCAATTTCCCACACATCGAAAACCTCAACCTCAAGAATTCCGTTCTGTGGCATCTCATACCTCCTCGAAATAGTGTCAGCCCTCTGGCACGCATCACAAGCCATAATGAAAGCCTGTGCATCCTTGAACATAGTAGGCCAGTAAAAACCACACTGTGACAACTTAGCATTAGTCTTTGACGGTCCATGGTGACTACCATAAGGTGATGAATGATACCTAATGATAATACCTTGGACTTCCCATTCTGGAACGCAACGCTTGTACAACCCTTCAGCAGTCTCACGAAACAAATAAGGGTCATCCCAAAAGTAGAACCGAACATCATGTAGGAACTTCTTCTTCTATTGATATGTAAGATCGGCCGGAAGAATACCCCCAACAATGTAGTTAGCAAAATCTGCGAACCATGGTGACTGACTGGCAAGTGCAAGTAAGTGATCATCTGGAAATGAATCATCGATCGGTGTAGACACTTTACCATCATCATACCTAGATCTAGACAGGTGATCTGCAACCACATTCTCAGCCCCTTTCTTATCGCGAATCTCCAGATCAAACTCCTGTAGCAGTAGTATCCATCGAATAAGCCTAGGCTTGACTTCCTTCTTTGAGAGCAGATACTTAAGAGCCGCATGGTCAGTATAGACTATCACCTTGGACCCAATCAAATAAGTGCGAAATTTATCCAAGGCGTAGACTATGGCTAGAAGCTCCTTCTCAGTAGTAGCATAATTAACTTGAGCTTCATCTAAGGTCTTACTTGCATAGTAGATGGCATGCAAAACCTTTTCCTTTCTCTGACCCAAAACTGCCCCAACTGCATAATCACTTGCATCACACATTATCTCGAACGGAAGATCCCTTTCGGGAGAACGAATGATAGGAGCCGAAATCAGTGCCTGTTTAATCCTGTCAAAAGCTTCAAGACAAGCATCAGTAAACACAAACGGGGCATCCTTGAGGAGGAGCTGGGTCAGTGGTTTAACAATTTTAGAAAAATCCTTGATAAAGCGGCGATAAAACCTCGCATGACCAAGAAAACTTCTAACACCCTTCACATTAACTGGAGGGGGCAATTGTTCAATCACTTAGACCTTAGCTCGATCCACCTGAATGCCCTTATCAGATATTAGATGCCCCAAGACCACCCCTTCAGTAACCTTGAAATGACACTTTTTCCAATTTAGGACTAGATTACACTCTTCACATCTTTTCAACACTTTAGTCATATTTAACAAACAAGAATCAAAAGAAGTACCGTAGACACAAAAATCATCCATAAACACTTCCATGATAGACTCAATAAAATCAGAAAAGATAGCTCATCATGCAACGTTGGAAAGTAGCAGGTGCATGACACAGACCAAAGGGCATCCTACGATGTGCAAAGGTACCATAGGGACAGGTGAAGGTGGTCTTTTCCTGGCCGTCCGGACGTATGGGAATTTGAAATAAACCAGAATAACCATCCAGATAACAGAAAAACTTGTGATAGGATAGCCTTTCTAACATTTGATCGATAAAGGGAAGGGAAAAATGGTCTTTTTTAGTAGCCACATTTAGACGCCTATAATCAATGCACATGCGCCAACCTGTGACTACCCTAGTTGGTATCTACTCATTTTTCTCATTTCTAACCACAGTTGTCCCCCCTTTCTTAGGCACTACCTGAACAGGACTCACCCATTTAGAATCAGACACAACATAGACAATACCCGCATCAAGCAATTTCATAACTTCAGCTTTTACAACATCTTGCATGACGGTGTTCAAACGACGTTGGGGTTGAATGCATGGTTTATGATTTTCATCTAGATGTGTCCTATGCATGCAAAAGTCAAGGCTAATACCCTTTAAATCATCAATACTGTACCCAATGACCTTTTTGTGCTTTTTCAACACAGTAAGAAGTTGGGACAACTGGTCTGCATCAAGTGCAGTACTGACGATTACAGGGCAAAGTTGTTCATCATCCAAAAATGCATATTTACAGGGCAACCTACAAGCTGCAGGCCCGTCGGGCGGGCGTTGGCCCGGCGGGCGAGAGGAGAAAAATCGGGACAAAACACGGGACTCCCTCTTCTCCCTTTCACTTTTCCTCTCAATCATTTCCTTCATTCTCTCTCACCCACCATTAAACCTCAAACCCGAAGATCTTCAAAGCTCCATATCTCCCTCATCTCTCACCCAAATTCATCAATCCACATCCCAAATTCATCCTCATAACATCCTCTTCAACCTCCACCAAACAATTTTCACCCTTACTCACTCCCCACAAAAAATCCAATTTCCACCAAAAATCTCAAGTACTCAAAAATCTTCAACCATGGGTTATAGGCCAAAGAGGACTTGCACGGGAGCGTCTAGGAGGCAAGAGGAGGCTTCCACAAGCCGTGCACCACCACCACCTCAGTTTGCACCCGACCCGGCTTTCCCGGACATGGTTCTTGTTAGTGAGGAGCAAAAAACTCGCATTGCACACCTCAAGCTTCGAAAGGTAATCCCTACTCGGTTTATATGTCAAAAAACTTTGAATGATATGGGTATTGAGAGGGATGTTAAGAAATTATTTCATGGGGTGGGCATGAAGCATATGTTTTTTATGGTTAGGTTGACATTTAGAAATCTTACTCTTGAATTTCTGAGCTCCTTTAATGTCAAAAAGAATGGGTACAAGGATGTCACTAGAGTGTCTTTTCGATTGTTGAATACAAGTTTTGATATGCCTATTAAAGATTTTAGTGCGATATTTGGTTTGTTTTTTAAGCCCAATAGGTTCCCCGGGGAGGGGCATAATAATAGTACTGTGTGAGGGAAGTTGACTGGGGAATTCAATCCCAATAGCGTGCAACATTTGCACTCCTCTAGCGTGCAACACCCCGTCCCTTTTGTTTGGTTCCGATTTATGGCATTTACTATCTTTGGGCGGGATCAAAAGGAGAATGTGAGGAGCACGGAGTTGGAGGTGTTCGGGGGGTATTTGTTGGATGGTACTGATGGTTATAGGATGAATTTGGCCTATCATTTGGCCACTCAGCTGCTTACTACCGCCACCCACCGCTACTTGACTGATATTGATTTAGGGGGTCTGGTCACCCACATTGCCATAGCGGTGGCAAACTTTGTTGAAAGGGACCATGCTGCAGTCCGGGGTAACAATCTGTTGGACATAGAGTATTTTGGGAGTCTTTACAGGGTACAATCTGAGTACGGGGCACTTCTTCCCGGTCAGATGTCATGGATGTTCCAGAGGAACGCCGTCTTTACTCTACCGGACACTTCAGGGCTCACCCGTTTTGAGAGGGGTCAGTCCCATTACCTGTATGTAGGTGAGCAGGCGCCACCACTACCCGAGACCCAGCCCCAGCCACAGCCCGAGGCAGCGCCTCGTACCTATTTCCGTATGGGTGGGCGCAGAGAGAGGGAGGCGAGACAGAGAGGTAGTACGGCTCCACAGGGGGAGCAAGGGTCTTTGGAAGAGCGTATGGATAGGTTGGAGATTCGCTTCGATCACTTTGAGAGTAATCACCAGAGGTCCATGTTCCCCATATATGACCACTTTGCTAGAGAGGGTGTCGTGCCTCAGGAGGCCCAACACCCTTCATGGTTTGGTTACCCGGCGGAGGGCTATGGAGTCCCGGGCGCTAGGGGCACCTTTACACCCGCTCACTACTACGGTGGGTATGGTCAGGGCCCTAGCCAGGGATATGCTGATGATGATGATGGCCAAGGCCATCAGTGATGCTGTTGTGATGAGGATGGTTCGGTACCCCTTGAGCCAATGAGGACATTGTCTGATTTGGTTTTTTGGGTGGGAGGTAGGGGGGGTTTCACATTACCTGTACATATTAGGTATGTTTTCTTTTCATTTCGTGTTTTCTTACTTATTTTAATGTGTTTTGGTGTGCTTTTGTGTGTTTATTGCTTTCTAGATTAGTTTATTGCTTTGAAAAAAATAGAAAATACAAAAATACGTGTTGAACAATGAGATTTAGACAATTAATTCCCTGTGCCCCTTTGGTTCGAAAATGTATTTTGATGATTCAAGCTGATAAGACAGGTAAGCATCATGGATTGACTGTTTGGTGTATGAACTACAGTCATATTGACTCTTATCAAAGGTCAACTTTGTCCCACTTTTCATATGTATAATGCTTGATTGTGGTTAGCTGTGAGGCTTTGAGCCTTGATTTTTCAGAGTGCTTAATTCCTGGTGTTGCATTGATCTGAGTTTTTGGTTTTCGACTATTAGTATGCTTAACACACTTGCACTTTGTGCATGATGAAAGGCCATTCTTTAGCAAGCCTTCAGACGATCTTAGATACATCTGTTCCTGTTTTTTCTTTCCCATGTTTAGCCTTACCATTTCTTTCTTTTAACTCCACAAAATATCCCATATTATCCCCGTTGGTTACTTGTCCCGAGTCTAGCTTGGGGGAGCTATCCTTTGTTAGTATCGGTTCGTTTTGTGGAGATGGTTGGCTTTAAAAGCTTAGGTTACTCAAGGTTGTATTTCTGTGTACTTGGGAAGTTAGGAAGGAAAGAGGTGTAATCATTAGTTGGCACCTAAAGTATGTGGTTATGGGTATTATGGTTTGTACATATCTAGTTTTTTTTATTTTCGTCGTTATATACATAAGTAAAAAAAAAATCAAAAAAAAAATATATATATATATGTCATTTATTTTGTAGTATTAGAAAAGCAAGGAAAAGGGTAAAAGTCGATTCATACTTCGAAATTTGTCGGTTACTTCCTCTCTTATGGTGTTATTTTGGTTATTGATGAGTTATGGTTTCCGGAGATAATTTCGATATATTGATTGGTTGTTTTTGCTCCCCAAGTTAAACTTTATACTCTCACATATCCAGAATACTCCTTACCCCTTGTTTATACCCGACCAACATTACAAGCCTATTTAAAGACCTTTTTGATCATCGTGCAATGTGTGTATAACAATAGGTTGAAAATAGTCGTTTATCAAGGGCCAAATAGCATATGCGCATTTCGAGTCGACTCCGGTGTAGGTTGAGTGTTTAGGAGAACCTTCAAACACACTAGTGTTGTGAGTTGGGAGGGGCAACTATTCATTTGATAGTATGCATGTTCATAATGGGAAGGTGAGTGAACGGGCCACGATTGGTTCGCTTAGCCCACCACATAACGAGAGGAGTGATTCATTTGGTGAGGCCCGATCTTGATTTTATATGTATGTCTTGTGAGCTTTGTTTGAACTTTGTACCGGTTTGATGTGTAACTGTGGGGACTAGAGATTTCGGTCATGATATTTGCTTGCCTTGATTTGACTCTTTTTTATCGTCCATCCTTTTGCGTAGATTTTGGGGTGAGTTAATCGTTTATGTCTCATTGATGCTCTTTGCTTAAGGACAAGCAAAGGTTTAGCTTGGGGGGATTTGATATGTGTGTTTTATATAGTGTTTTTACCCCCGTCCCTTAGTACTTTTATGCGTCAAATGAGCTCTTAGGAGTCGTTTTTAGTACTAATCTGTGTTTTTGAGTGTGCCTTGAGTTTCAGGACTACTTGGTGAGAAATTGGTCTTTTTGGACCTGTTTCATGACAATTTGGGCCACTACGCGATCCCGAGGGAGTTCGGGACGACTATTGTCGACTTGCGGGAGCCTTAGATGCTCATGGTTGAGCCCCGGAAGTTAGACTCGGTGTTGCGGACGTAGGGCGGTTCATTTAGCTTTCCGCCCGGATGATCTCCTCTCGCCCACCGGGCGAGCAAGCAGAAGATGCTGCCGCAGTCAGCAGGCGCCCGACGGGCGGAGTATTGCCCGGTGGTCACCGGGAGCCCATCAAAGTAAAGGCTGCAAGTTTCTCTCCTCGCCCGACGGGGGGGAGCTGCCCGACCGGGCGCGTGCCGATGATTTCTCAAGTGTCTCTCTCCGCCCGGCGGGCAGGCCTGCGCCCGACGGGCGGGATTCGAGCTGGTCGCCCGGCGGGCGGACGTCTGCCCAACCGGGCGACGTTTGTTTTCCGGTTTTCCTTTATTATTTTGGGCAAACTATAAATACTATGCTTCTTTATTTTAGTTGCCACCTTTTATTCTAGTATTCAACGCTTAGTTTATTTTCCTTAAGCTTAGTTTTCTCTCTAAATTCATGCAAAACACTTAGTTTAATTTTCAATGAAAATTCAAGCTTTTAATTTCCATTGTTCTTCAATTAGGTATTTTTTCTTATTTCAATTCTTTGTCTTGCTTTGATCATGTTTCCAATCATGTTAATTGCCTTGTTTATTGGTAATATGCTTGAGTAATTTATTTTCTAGGGTTTGGGGATCCATGAATAATATGAAGGGATATTGAATAGTTGGTGATTGTTGGCATTGTAATTAATTCCTATTGATTGGTTTATTTCACTATACAATTAGATTTGCGCAGGTTTAATTGTGATAGTTTGGCAATATCAAGTTAAGATTCGAGAGATGCAATTTGATGTTTAGGCTTGTGTCAATAGGTGGAATTAGGATTAATACGTAGCGAGAGCCCGTTAATTCTAAGTCTATGATTAGTATCGATTCGAGAGAGCATGCTAGTCTAATTAATTACTTTGTTGATTATCGTGATTGTTTATCGTCCTGGATTGTTATTTGTTGGTGAACCTATGCCCTAGATTCTTTAATATCTTGATTCTTAATTGTTTAATTATCGCCGTAGTCTTAGCAAATCATCAACCAAACTCTTGTTCCCAATAGTCTAGATTAATTGATTAATAGTAGAAAAAACGCCTATTTCCCTGTGGATTCGATCTTGACTTCCCTTGCTACCTAGCTAGTGGATCGGACTTAGGTTTAATTAGCTATACTATGTTGTATTATAAATAGTTGAATTGATGTACTATGATTTAAAATGGGTTTTGAGGTCAGGGATACTGTTGCATCCTTAAGTGCTAAGAAGGCAATTGGGATGGTTAATTTGCAAATTTATCATCGTTCTCTTTCCATCAAAGCTGAAAAACTTATCAGGCTGATTATTTTCTTGTAAATTTAGTACCGAAAATGTTCACACTTTTTGCTTTTGAAGTGGCAATGAAAATTATATTTTCAGTACCTTTGCAATGGCAATTGCTTTATTGATCTTAGGTGGATTGTTGGAGGTACTTTCCTTGTTTGAAATTGAGCTATGTTTCGCGTCTATGAATAAAAGGCGCACCTCGGGCGTGATTCTGGTGAAGCGCCTTGAGCTGCCTAGCGATCAGTCCTTTTTACTCCAGAATTTTTAAATTTTTATTAAGGGTGCCTCACTTCAATGAGGCGCACCTTAGTTGAGCAGGATCCCAATCTCCTTGGTGGCTTGAGCCTTTTTATGCATTGAGCCAACAAATAGTGTTTAAAAATTCGGAGTACTTCTATCGGTTTGCCAATGAATTTGATGCTACTCCTAGATCCTTCTGTGATTGAAAAATGATCTAATATTGGACCATGAAGTGAGAATAAGAAAGGACGAAAGAATTTAGGAAAGTAAACTTGGAAAAAATTATTAGGCTGTGATGAAGTTCAGTTAGTACTTGAGTTTTATGAAGGATAAGATAATAGAGGGTTTTCATTGAAACTATTTAGCTTTGAAATGTTGACACTATTTGTTGTTGTATAGTATGAGATCACTATAGAAAGAACAGTTCAGTTCTCCAGTGAAAATCTATAATTTGGTGGAGTTCTTCCATCTGTTGATATGTATGACAATTCTAGAACCTTCTATTTCTTTATTCATGTTGCATGAAATCGTGAAATGATCAGAATTTGCACTGAATGTTTTTGCATTTACTTTGCAATCAACTGGGCAGGAATGCAGGAGTTTGAAGCATTTCGAAGGCTTGTCAACAAAGAGGTACACACTACACACAGGTCTTGAATAATCGACATTTTTTAAGAATATGATGCAATGTACTTCTGTAGTGGTTCTAATCATCACTAGAAAGATAATTTAAGCATCGTATGTTCAAAGGGAGATCATCAATTACTTTGACGGTGTGACTTTTAGACTTGGGGAATTGTGTTTCAGGATTTCTAGCTAAACTGTTTTTGGATTACCTACAGAAAATAAAATCCAAAGTACTTGGTATCTATTGAACTTTTGATACAGGAAGGGTACATATAGGAACTTTTGATATATTTCAGAACTGAGAATCTATGCTGCTCACTCCTTTTATGTTACCCCCTATTTAGAATGCTGGTAGGTCATCCTTATAAATTAGGTAGTTGCCTGTAGTTATTCCAGTTGTTACCCTCTCTTATCTGGTGTCGTGAATGACTTCACTTTGCTTAGATCTGGCATTCACTTAGACTTATCTATTGTGGAATATGAGCCTTGTTCTTTCTACACACAGAAGACTATCTGTTTTGGAGTTACTTATAGTTGTCACTCTCTTGAAGTCTTGCCCTTGTTGTCCTTCAGTAGCATTGAGTTGAACTAATCAATACACCCAATTCTTAATAGTGAATTGTGGCTATGGAGTAATAAAAAAGGGACGGACGGAGTTAACTAATTATACCTTGTAACCTTAGATTATTGTGCAAGTCTTAACTCTTGACCTATTTGTCTGTTTTCCCAGTTAGCCTATGCAATTAGCTTTGTCTAAAGCTCGTACAATTCATCTTAGGTAACCATATTTATTATTACATCTCTTTTCATTACACAAGTTATTTTGTGCCCCCATTTTTTGCCTTTGAAGGTTTCTCAAATAGTATCGTGCACATTATTTTGTAACCGCTGGTTTTGTGAATGTTCAGGCTCTGGATCAAAATAAATCTCAGTGAAATATTTGTGGATTCTGTGCATCGTCTTTGCAGAGCTTTCAATACGGAGTTTTTCTTTCATAGAATGTACAGATGTTTAGAGGGAGAATGAGTTTCAACTATTAATTAGTATTTGTATAGCTTAAGCGTAGGTTTTCATAGCTGGAATTGCAAAAATTTTCTTCTCTTTAGCTATATTCGCATTAACTGATTGCTTAGTAATAATAATAACAGCTGCATAAACATGGCTGCAGATTTCAACATAACCCTTTCCTTATTGACAGAGGAAACTGTAATTTTTAATCTCTCTTGGGGCATGATTGGATTGGGTGTAATGGATTATGTGGGTGATAAAAGTCAAACCACCTTAATAAAAGGACAATGAAGGTGAATTGAGGTGATTGCAAGGAGGATGGTGTGGTGGTATTGTGATGAGAAGTTGTGGTAGTGGTGGTGTTGTGAGGGGAAGGGAGTAAGGGGGGAGTTATTGCCCCTCAAACGAGGGTAATAATCACCATAGTGGAAGGTGGGTAACTATTCCCTCCATAACGAGGGTATTTGTTCCCCTTTTATATTTTTCTTGCCAACACTAGCTTGTTCTCTTTACCACCACTTCATCCCCTCGTCATCACCTTCAATTACCTTATACTTTTTGGTTTGACTTTTATTACCCCTTTAATGTATTACCCTCGATCCAAGCATGCCCTGAGTGTTGAGTCTATTTTTTATTTTGAGTTACTTATGTGCAAGGATGTATCTGCACATACTGTATGACCGTACTATTGTAGCAATATAGTCATTCTATTCAGTTTTCTCCATTTTCTAAGGGTGCGTTCTGTTCACCTTAAAAGAATAAGTTTCAGGTCCAACAAGTTCAGATAAGTTCCAATAAGTTCCAATAAGTTCAGATAAATTCCAATAAATTCCAATAAGTTCAGATAAGTTCCAATAGGTTCAGATAAGTTTCAATACGTTCCAAGAAGTTCCAAAATTAATAATAATAATAATATTATTTATTATTTATTATTTATTATTTAATATTTAATATTTAATATTTAATATTTATTATTTATTATTTAGTATTATTATCTATTATCTATTATCTATTGTCTATTATCTAGTTTCTATTATTTATTATTTATTATTATTATTATTAATATTATTATTATTATTATTATTTATTGTTAATTATTTATTATTGTTAATATTATTAGTAATGTTATTAGTAATAACTTTCGAGAAGTTCAAATAAGTTTCAATGAGTTCAGATAAGTTCTAATTAGTTCGGATAAGTTCCAATAAGTTCAGATGAGTTCAGATAAGTTCAGGTCAAATAAGTTGAATAGAACGCACCCTAAGTAAGTTTATTCATTTGATATGCGATTGATCGACTTAGTATAAGAGTTAAAATAAATTTACCACCGCATAAGATGGCACCTTCAACAGTAGCTTGAGGCAATTTTGTTAGTCCTATCTCCTATGGCTAAGGACAAGATAGTAAATGGAATGTGTTACTAGGAAAAATTTGGGATGTACAACATTTCATTACAATATTACCCTAAAAAATCAGCTCCTTTAATCAAAGTAGGGGATTAGATATACGGAGTTACCCTTTTGATATACTTAAACTAATAGAGTAATAGAGAAGTTGTTTTTAATTCATCTTTAGTCTAACACTGTAACGGTTATTTCCTAGCTACTCAATTACTACCTTCGTTTCATAAAAAAAATTTACAGTTATTATTTTCACAAAGATTAAGACAAAAATAAAAAAATTGGTTAAATATAATATAATATGATTAGAGTAAGAGAAATGTGTAAAGAGGTGGGTAAGTAAAAGAAAAAAAAAATGAATAAAGCAAGAGAAAGTGAGTGGAAAATTATAAATATTATGGGGTAAGAAGGGCAAGGTAGTAAATTTTCATGTTCAAAAATAGAATAAAGCAAAGTGTAAAGAACATTATGAAACAGACTAAAACGGAAAGTGTAAAAATCATTTTGAAACGGATATAGTACGATGTAATAAAAAGTGCAAACTTGGTAAATACAGCTCTATTTAGTTATTTTTAGTACAATCTGTTATGTGTGCCTCGAATCTTTCTTGAAGGATGTTAAGGTGTTATAGTGGAAGGTCTGACTTCAAATGGACATATCTCATGATCTACTCATTAGATTGAGTTGATTCAAGTTGGAGGTGAAAGCTTGGCTCAATAGCTTTCCAACGCCTGGTTATAAGCTCATTTTGGATGAGAAATCAAGGTGACTATTTTACGAGAAGCTGTCATGCAGCAGGGTAAGTTCGGCCGAACTCTTAGGTGGTTCGGCCGAACTCTTAGGTGGTTCGGCCGAACCTGAAGAGAATTAGGAACTGAGATTTTGGAGGTTCGCCCGAACTTTGGGTAAGTTTGGCCGAACCTGACCATGGTTCAGCCGAACCCTTTAAAGGTTCGACCGAACCCTGCGGGTGAACTGTTTTCTTCTCCGCAAGGTTCAATCGACGTGGCCTTTTCTTGTCCCTTAGATTGGTTTGATGTCTAACACTATAAATATCAAATGTAATGAGATTTTCATAATCAAGAGAGAGAAACACAAGTGAGGTTGAAACCCTAGATCTAAGCATACATAGAATTCTCTCTTCTTCACCTTTGAGAATTCCTCTTTGTAATCCTTTCTCCATTGAAGAGTAATACAAGCTTCAAACCCTCCCCCATGGTGGATGTATCTCATTGAAGAGTGAACCACCTTAAATCTTTGTGTGTGTTTTAATTTCTTTAATTATTTCTTCTCATTATTCAAACATCAAATTGTCATACAAATCAACATAGCCTAAAAGGTCCTTCATTCATAACACAATCTCATGTTCAAAAGTTAATACACTCATTTTTAGTAATCGCCAACATTATATACTATAAGGGTGAGTTTATTCCGTCTATTAAGCATATACATTAATTGTTGGCACTCTTTCTCCATAAACAAAATTCACAGGTTTTTTCAATGGGCATCCTTTCTCGATAGCGCGCGGTCTAATTTCTAGTATAAATAAAAGTAGGAACCATTGTTCTTCTTCAATATGATTAAGACTATGAATATTAAAAAAATAAAAAGTGAATTAGGGGAATGAACACAAGACAAATAAAAAAATCAAAACTTTTAGGAAAAGGAGTGTGTGGTACGTAATTCCATCGCCTTTTAAAATAAGAAAGTTGTCCTGTCAAAATTAGAGCAACTTTTAGGAGCTCATGCAAAAACCCTTTAAAAAAAAACCCTGCTTTAAAGACTGTCCAAAGCCAATTCTACTGAATACAGGTACAGTACAACTGTTTAACTATTTCATCACTTAACTTACTACTATTGGATTGCGCCCACATGATGTCCACGTATTTAAGATGCTTATATTTTCTTTGCACCTTAAAAGCATTTTAATCTTTTCTTTTTAGATAATGCCATTTTTTGCTTTTTACTGCTTTTCTCAGTTGAATGCTTTGCTTTATGCAAAAGGACTTCTCATTTTGAGCCTCCTTATTCCTTAACTGTGTATCATATCTTCTGTGTATCCAATCCATCAATATAATCTTACTTGATCGGATCGGGTTTCCCGGGCCAATAAGGTACGTCTTTTATACGGTCGGGCCGGGTATGTACCTCAGTCAAGATTCAATTATTGGACTCAACTATTTCAAGAATATTCATTGTAGGACTAATAGGTAACTAAGTTATAAACAAGAAAAAGGAAGTGCTGATTGTTAAAAGAAACTAACTAATTAAGGGGAAATATAATTAAAATATATCAAATGATGCTATAGATAGTTCTAATATGTAACTAAGTTATAAACAAGAAAAAGGACTACATACTACCTCCGTTCCTAAATGATCTTTATGTTTACTATTTGCGCGGTAATTAAGGAATTTTGGTGAACATGTGATGGTGGGGTAACAAATGGAAAATAAGTGGCTATAAATTGTCCAACAATGTGAGTGGATCGATGAAAATTAATATTAATGAATTGTGGGTGGGTAAGTTATGGTGGGCCAAATGAGAGTTAAAAAGAGAATAAAAGTAGGTGTAAAGAACTTTTAGAAACGGACTAAAACGGAAAGCGTAAAGAACTTTTAGGAACGAAGGTAGTACGTAGTAGTAAGTAACTTAATTACAAACGATAAACTCTTTGCTGTTCACTTTTTGTTGATTTCATGCCACTACAAGAATATGTATCTTTAACGACAACCTATTTACGACGGGTCAAAAATCCCGTCGCAAAAGCCTTTTGCGACGGGGTTAACAACCAAACAAGGACGGGAATAACCGTCGCAAATGTCTTTTACGACGGGCTTACGACGGATTTACGACGGGATTCCTATTTACGACGGCCCCCTTTTATGACGGGTTCGCGACAGGAAATCCCGTCGTTAATCAACGATTATTGGCCTTTCGCGACGAGATTTCCCGTCGTTAATAGTACAATTTCTTGTAGTGTGCCTTCGTTAACACAAGAGAAGATATGGTTCAGATAATTTGTCAATGTAAATGTGATAGGAAATGACAATCTATCAGATTGAGACAACCCTATTTAAATTTAGATACTTAGCTTTTTATGAAATTTCTTTGACACAATAGCTAAGCTAGATGATTGTGCCATAGGTAATATAATAGACAATTATTTTTAAGCTATAAGCTAATAAGTAACCAAGTGTTATGGGTATCTTTTGTTTCTTTTGTAATGGATACAATCCTTATTTAACAAGTTAACCATTAAGGGTGAAAAAGGGAGGGTTAAAGTAGATCGAGGAAGATGATAGTTTTGAAGATACTACTATATTTTTCATTCAAACAATTATATGCCCTTTTGTAGCTTTACAACATAATGCTTTTAATTCAAATAATTTGTGTATGTCTTTTAAGGCCAAGAAAGATAAAAGCTTTTTGACTGAGGACCAAGAATGGTGAAAGAGAAAATGAGATACACGTAGAATATTTTTCCTATTACATGTAAATTTAAATGTGGATTTTTTTTTTTGAAAAAAAGATAACATAATTTATGTACTTTAGTTTCTTGTAGTTGCTTCGTATACATGTGTTGAGATACACGTAGGATATTTTTCCTATTACATGTAAATTTAAATGTGGATATATTTAAAAAAAGGATAACATAATTTATGTACTTAGTTTCTTGTAGTTGCTTCGTATACATGTACTCCGTATTCCAATATATGATGTAGACTTGTATAAATTAAAACAAGCAAATCATTAGGACCCCATAAATTATTAAAAAAAAAAATCAATGCTAGATCTTAACCTGGAAAAAGTTACATCTACTTAGCACTAGAAAACACATAACTTCTTCAGATTACATAGCTAGCCCTCTTCAATTGTTTCTAGCTTAGCCCTCTTCGGTAGCATGGGTAGTTTTATTGGATTAAAATGGCAGAAAATGAAACAAGAACAACAATTTTGAAACACCCAGACACGAAAAATTTTATGAAATAAATGGAGTATCTTCTTTTTTTCATACTTATTTTGAATATTATATTCTACTTAAGATGTATTATCTTCTTAAAAAAAAAAAGATTTGGGTTTAGGGTTCAATAAGTCCAGTTTAATTACAATTTGATATTAAAGCCTACATCCACCCACTACAAGAAATTGTACTATTAACGACGGGAAATCCCGTCGCGAAAGGCCAATAATCGTTGATTAACAACGGGATTACCTGTCGCGAACCCGTCATAAAAGGGGGTCGTCGTTAATAGAAATCCCGTCTTAAATCCGTCGTAAACCCGTCGTAAAAGACATTTGTGACGGTTATTCCCGTCATTGTTTGGTTGTTAGCCCGTCACAAAAGGCTTTTGCGATGGGATTTTTGACCCGTCGTAATTAGATTGTCGTTAAAGATACAAATTCTTGTAGTGACCTAGCCCCCCACATGTGTTGATGCCTTGACTTTCTCTCCAAGTTTCCTCTCGGTGCATGATAGCTTATCGTGCGCCGTAGCCATGGCAAGGAAATTTAGAGAAAAATCTCAAGGTAGCAAGCATGGAAATGGGAATCCTTGTGGACCTTCTTCTGATTCTCAAGCACTTAAAACACGCTCAATTGATGAAGTTCTTGGATTTTGGGCTTGAAAATGAGGGTTTCATGCCAAAATCGTCGCTGCAGCAGCTTCGAGTTCATTCAGAAATGTGACATTACTTCAATGAGTTTATGGGGGTGATTCATAATTCAACTGACAAGATGAATCGAACTACTTCTCATCCTAATATGGATATAGGTACGATCTCAATACCCATTTTACAGCAATTTGATGAGGTAGCTTTAGATAGTACTGAAAATGAAATTGATTCTGATTCAATCCCTGAGATTGCGATTCCAGTTCAGATTAATTTAGATGATATACATGGTCAAGTTGATTTATGTTACATTGTTGGTGTTAATCCCCAAATTCATGTATTGGAGGGTTTTATTAGGAGAATTTGGAAGAATCTGAAGGTAGACAATGTTGTTATGGTGAAAAAAGTGGTGTATCTTGTGAGGTTTTTTTATAATGGATTCGAGGATAAGTTCCTTGCTGCACATTATTTTTTTTGATAGCAAACCATTGATCTTGAAACCTTGGACTGTGCATATGGATATGGAGAAAGAGGAGGTGAAGTTTGTCCCTATGTGGATTCAGTTGAGGTTGAATTTCAAATATTGGGGTGAAAAAATTTGTTTAAGATTATCAGTCAAGTGGAGAGACCCATTAAGAGGTATTATGCTACAACTTGTAGAGATAAATTGCAATATGATAGGGTCATGGTTGAAGTTTCAATGTCTCGGAGTCTGTCTGATCAAACATCCTTCATGAATGAGCATGGAGAATTGATTAAGGTTGAGTTGAGGTAAGAATGGAGGCCAACTATGTGTGGAAAGTGTAGCATGGTGGGGCGTTTGGATTCAGAATGCAGACAAGGACAACCTAAGAGGGTTTGGGGTTCAGAAACAGAGAAGCACAGAACAACAATAGGTGGTTGCATCAGTTTCTGTAGTGGACCATGAAGGTTTTCAAAGAGCTCTCAGGCCAATTAGAGTCAGAGTCTCTTCTTTGGAACCAACTCAAACTACCAATGCTTTTCAGTTACTACATGATGAGACACAACCTGAGCTTGGTACTACAGTTGGAGATGGAAATGTATGTGATCACATGGGAGGCATGAGTGGAAGGGGGGACCCTTCACCATCTCATTGATAGATTCTTAAGTTGGAATTTCAGGGGTACCAATTCAATTCAGAAAAAAGATGAAGTAAGAAGGTTCATCCAGAAATATGAAGTTGGATTGGTGGGACTCATTGAACATAAGGTAAAGCTTGCTAATCTTTGAAGCTTTATCAAAAAAGTGCTTGCTAATTGGTGTTTTACTAGTAATAATAGGTTTCATAATGGAGGTAGAATTGTAGGGGCCTGGAAGCCTGGAAGCCTTACTATCAACATTATAGCTGCATCAACACAGTTTATTCATTGCCATGTCACACCAATAAGTGGTATTACTGATTTTTTTGTACTTTTGTGTATTCTTCAATGATTGTCAGCAAAGAACTGAATTATGGAGAGGTTTGAAGACTCTTAATACCAAGGGGCTTGGGTTCTATGTGGTGATTTCAATTGTGTCATGGCTATTGAGGAGAGAATTGGGACAGCTGTTAGGCATTCTGAAATTGTGGATATCAATGACTGCATGCATAGTTGTAGTGTGGAGGACATCAAGAGTATTGGTAATTTCTATACCTGGAATAATAAGCAACATGGAGCTTCTAGGGTATTCTCTAACTTGGATAGAGTTTTGGCTAATGCAGCTTGGCAATGCTGTTATCCTTCTGCTGAAGTTTGTTTTATGAGTGAGGGATATTTTGATCATTCTCCTGGTATGATCACTGTGTATCCTAGAAATGTTGGAGGGAAAAAACCTTTTAAGTATTTCACGATGTGGAAAACGTCCCTTAGTTTTATATCATTCAAGCCCAATGGAATTCTCAAATTTCTAGGTGCAAAATGTTTGTTTTGGTTACTAAGCTGAAGAAATTAAGGCTGCAGTAAAGGAGCTTAATCAAACTTGTTTTACATATATTTAGGCAGCAGATTTGAAAGCATGTCATGATATGATAGTTTCTCAGGAAGCTATGCACCTAAATCCTTCTGATCATGGGCTAGCTGATTTGTACTAAATGCTATTCAGACCTATAAAGGTCAACATCAAGCTTATCTGGATTTTTTGAAGCAAAAATCTAAGCTTGGTTGGATTAAGGCTGGTGATAAAAACACAACCTTATTTCATCAAAGTATTAAGAGTAGAAATACTCAAAATCAAGTGTACAGTACACATGACATAGACGGGTATGGAAGGAAACTCATGCCAATGTGTCAGATGCCTTTATGAATTATTATTCCTCTTTACTGGGGGTTTCTCAACCTCATAGAAGAGTTGTTATACATTATATTGTTCAGTCTGGTCCTCTTGTTAATGAACAACATAGAGAAATCTTGAATTCTCCTTATACTAGAGATGAAGTGAAGCAAGTCTCTTCTCCATCCCTGGTGTTAAGGCTCCAAGACCTGATGGTTTTGTTCTTTTTTCTATAAAGATGCATGGCATATAGTAAGGGGGGGGGGGTCATCAATGTTGTTTTAGATGTTCTGCAACATGGCAAGCTGTTGAAGGAGCTCAATCATACATTCATTACTTTGATCCCTAAAACTAAATGCCCAAAGAATGTTAGTGAGTTCAGGCCCATTTCATATTGTATACATTATATAAATGTATTAATAAAGTCATATGTTGGATATCAAGTCAAATTCTTCCTGATTTGATCCTGGAAAATCAGGGAGGGTTTGTCCATGGTAGATACATTGTGCATAACATTATGGTTGTGCATGATCTAATGAAGCACTATGGCAGGAAGAATGTTAAACCTAGTTGCTTGATGAAGATAGATTTTCAAAAGGATTATGATACTGTTGATTGGTTGTTCTTGCAGGAAATGCTAGAGCAATTAGGGTTCCGTATTCAATTTATGAAGATGGTTATGGAGTGTGTCACCACTCCTATGTTTTCACTGATGATTAATGGTACTATGCATGGATTCTTTAAGTCTCGAAGAGGTATGAGACATGGGGATCATATGTCTCCTCTCTTGTTTGTGATCTATATGAAATATTTGTCAAGAATCTTACATAAAATAAGTAATCTCACTCAGTTTCAGTTTCATCCAAGGTGTAAAGGGATCAAGCTTACTCATCTGTGTTTTGCAGATGATTTGATTCTCTGTTAAAAAGGTGATTATCCTTCGATCTATCTCTTAATGCAAGCTTTTAAGTTATTTTCCACAACTTATGGGTTGGCTGCTAATACTCAGAAATCTTCCATATATTGTCATGGAATGTCTGAGTATGATATGAACAGGGTGGTTTCTGCTTCTGAGTTTACTATAAGTACTCTACCTTTCAAGTACTTGGGTGTACCCATATGCTCCAGAAAGATTTTTGCAGCTTAGTGTGGCATTTTGGTTGATAAGAAGACTGCTCGAATTAAAGTCTGGAGTTCTAGATATCTTTCCTACATAGCTAGGATGCAGCTAATCAATTTTTTGCTTCTCGGTCTTCACATGTATTGGTCACAAATTTACATCCTCCCTGAGAGTGTTCTGCATGGCATTGTTAATATATGTAGAGCATTCTTATGGAGTGGTAAAGCCTATAGCTTCAAACTAACACTAGTGGAAAAACAATCATTTGCATCACCATATTTGCCTCGCACATTTAAACATGTGACACAATTGACAGTTCTAAGCATTAAAATTAGTCATTTGCGTCGCAGAATTATTAATCTGCGACGCAAATGACTCTAAAATGTTCTCAGAGTCATTTGCGTCGCAGATTAGTAATAATGAGACGCAAAATATTACCTCCTTTGTGTCGCAGAATTACTAATCTGCGACGCAGATGACTCTTTAAGTCACCTGCGTCGCAGATTAGTAATTCTACGACGCAGAGGAGGTAAAAAAATTCGGAAGTTTTTAATTATTCCTCACCCACGCGAATAAATTAACCAGACACGCGTACTGCACCCTAATTTGTCGAAGAACAAAACAAACAGGCACAGCTACCTTCACGACTTCACCCTCATCCTCCATCGATCTTCGATCTTCTTCACCCTCATCCTCCATCGATCTTCTTCACCCTACACCAGGCGCAGCTACATTTAGAGAGAGTTTTGCTGGAACCGTAGGCCACCGCCGCCGCCGCCTCCATTGGAGAATGCCCACTGAATAGGAATCGATCCCTGTCTCCATCAGGTACACTTACTTACCCTCAATTTCCATCATCTTCACCCTAATTCTTCAATTGATTCCCTTATTTACTCAATCAGGTACACTTTCATTGAATTTTGTGGTTACTTTTTTGTTTAATTTGAAAGATTTAGGGTTTCTTTTTTTGGGTTTGGGATTTGGTGAGAAATTACGTGAATTAGGTCACTAATTTCCAATAAATTAGAACAATTAGGGGGTGAGTGTGCGTAATATTTTGTTAGGGATTATGAATTTGTTTTTGTTAATTTTGCGCAGATTTTTTTGTTCTGACATTGTGTTCATTTGAATGTTCTGTTGCAGTGGTTTGGCTGAATTGAGTCTCGTGTGGGAGTAAGAAGATTTACTCCGATGGTAAGTTTCATTCCTCATGTTTCCAAAATGTATGAGACTATAGTAAGACTTTGAATTATTGTTGTTTGTTCTTGATTAAGCTATACATTTTGGCTTGCAAATGTTAATCAGCTTGAAGTTCTATGAATTCAGATAGAAGTTTGTATCTTTCTTCTTTACTTACTGACTTTGAATAACTCTCTTTGTTTCCTTTTTTTCTTCTTCTTCTTCTTAATTTTAGTTTTCATCCGAAATTTGCATTGTTTGTTTTAGAATGATTGATTATTGTGATATATTGTGATTTCTTTGCTAGATTTTTTACTCTTTCCCCCCTTAATTTCCTGGTATATTTCTTGTTGATTTCATAGATATTTTTATTGATTTGGATTGGTTAGTTAGTGTTATAGTTGAGAATAATGGTTGGTTATTGATCTGGTTAGCGCTTTTAGAGTTTTGTTGGAAAGTTGAGAATTTTTGGTTTAATTTCTGAAGTAGACTAGAAATGTGTCATGAGGAAGGGGAATAAGGTGCAGTGATATACAATGTCCTCTTAATAGTATTAGTTAATGGCGACCAATTTGACCATAGACTGGTCGGTCCAGACTCCAGAACGAACTTGCTTAAAGTTATAGTAAAAAGGCTAGAACATCAGTTAGTACTGAGTAGAGTCCAGAAAGTCATAGCAATTGCTGGAAAGCTTGTTAAAGCCTTGAGAAAATCAGATGCAATATAGCTTCTAACAAAGGTTATCTAACATGGAAAAGCTATTACCTTATCACATTAAAAACAGACACATCTACGAAACTTCAACCCGAATCTTCTGAGGAATCCAAATACAATGGCATCAACTATACAGGACCACATGAAGTTTATTGTTTTAGCACAGCATGACCATATACCCACCTAATGATAAAAGAAACACTAAAACAGTTGGAATCCTCAGTACTGACTGATGTTCGCACTATCATCAGTGTTAACTTTGAACACCTTAAGCCTCCCAGCAAACTCCTTCGATAGCTCATCGATTACTGGTTGGACTATTCGACAAGGCCCGCACCATGGAGCCCAGAATTCTACAATAACAGGAAATTCTGACGAGAACGCATATGGCTGGTTAACTAAATAATGTTTTTCAAAGTCTTTGCAACTAGTGAGCCAACAGAGGGCTGAGCTCAAGGGTCTCAAAATTATACTCTATCAAACCATGATTAATGCCATTTGTGACTAAGAACAGGGTTTGAGCTCATTCAATTTTTTTGTTTGTGGTATCTTAGTGTTTTCTAGAGTTTTTTTAGTCTATCACTTGGTCTTTTGTGGGAGAGAAAACATAAAGCATCTCATTAGTTTGCTCATGTCCAAGTGTCCAACTGTGGGTAGGATGTTGGTATAAGTTATTGGATGTCTTACTTTTCTTCTCCTGTTGTATCTTTGAACTCTCGAGATTGGCTAATGAGTAGTTTCTCCCTGCTGGGACTTTTCTCTCAAAATGTGAAAGAAAAAGCACCTGAAGCATATGAGTAAATAATCTCAAGTTTATAATTTTAATTTAATATAATTAAATTGAAACAAATTGAGAGAAATTGTTGGCTAAATTTTAGCCATGATTGACTGCTCACTACTTCCTGTCAATCAAGGAGTTTATTCCCATATATGTATAGAAAACCTATGGCAAGTTGTTTTTTGTATTGTTGACCCCATAAGTGTTGATTTTGTCTTTTGGCCTTATTAGGTGGAGAACTTACTGAACGTGAAGCTGCTACAATTTGTCAATGTTGACCTGTATGATGTCAAGGTAACTTGCTCTACTATCATAGGGATAGCTAACTTGCTCCCAGGAGCACGCACATGTGTCACGGCCCTGTTGCTCTTCTCTTTCTGCTATGGGGTAAATATTTCAAATGCTTCAACAAGTTGGGTCACTCTTCTTTGCTGATTAGGATCCTGCCTAGAAATCACTTGTCTAAGCGCATTGTCGAGCATCCATTCTTCCGTATTTTTCCTTTCTTTCATTCTTAGATGCCTTATATATGCTCTCGTTCTCTGAGGTTGGTACAGAAGATAAGTATTGTGGTTTGCGTGGGTTTATTTTCTTCAGTTTTTCCATCGCCTTGATGAATTTTGCAGGTACAAACAATTTTTTGAGCTTGCTGAAACTCTTGGACATTTGTTTTCATGAACTCTTCTGTTCATCTGGTTCTTTTTGTAGGATCTTTTACCTGTTTGCTGTTGCTTTTCTACTGATCTACCAATCACTTTTCCATCTATTTCACCACCTTAGCTGCAATTTTCTTCGATGGAGGTTGTAGGAGTTGAAATTCTCTCTCTGACAGAACTATTAGCCATTTCTTGGACTGGATTTGGTTGTTGATGAAATGACTCTGCATCATATTGTAGGATTGCATTAAGTGCTTCTTGTACTAACTTTATGGCTGCAGTCTGTTGCCGTCCAAGTTTCTCTGTCTTTGCAACTTGGTCATCAACTTCCTAGAGATTGTTGCTGTTTTTACTCAGCTCCAGATTCAAGTTACTCATCTCATGGCTAGTGTTTCAATCTCCACTTTCTTTTTCATCTGCTTGAATGATATCTTGGGCCTCATTCGTTTATGCTTCACTTAAACTTTTATGTTAAAAGTGTAGTTAGGTTATCAACATGTTGGTTGATCTATGGTGAATTTGCCTTTTATTGGGTTGTAAACTGTTTTGACTGGTATCTATTAATGTATTATAACATTCCCGGTATTGGGGAGGATCAAATTACAAAGGAAATATTGCCGAAATTTTAACCTAGTTTACTTTTATTTTTATACTAGTACTGTAAGCTGCTTATTTTATTTAATCTATGGATTAAATAAAATCAGCAGGTCATTTTTATTAGAATATCTAAAAGTCATTTGCGTCGCAGATTAGCAAAAACTGCGACGTAAATGACCTTTTTTTTAACATGATGAACAGTCATTTGTGTCGCACTTTAGCTAATCTGCGACGCAAATGACTTTTTTTTAACATATTGAACAGCGACGAAAATGACTTTTTTTTTTTTAACATATTGAAAAGTCATTTGCGTCGCTGTTTAGCTAAACTGCGACGCAAATGACTCTTATTTGCATCGCCCAAATGTGCGACGCAAATGACTTTTTACGTTTGCGTCGCAGCCAGTTGCGTCGCACCAATGTGCGACACAAATGAGCTTAAATGACCGACGCAAATGATTGTTTTTCCACTAGTGTAAGTAATATTGCTTAGGATCAGCTTTGTTGTGATAAACAATTTGGAGGGCTAGGTTTCAAAGATGTGATTTTGTGGAATAAAACAAATCAGAGCATGTACATTGGTTCTCTCTTCAAAAGAGCTCTTGGAGGGCTCTCCACTCTCTCTCTATCACTATCTATATACAAGACACACTCAAGAATTCATTTCTAAAAGCACCCAACATTGGTTGGTTCCTTAAGTGAGCTCTCCAATCTCCTTTATACCATTTGGTTGTCCATAATTAATTGTTTTTTAAGAAAGTTACTATACTTTTCAAAGTTACTCCCCGGTTTTCAACTAGAATCAACTCTTGGAGGATTCTTGGACAAGAGCTACCTTGAAGTAGGTTTCCATGAATAGCTACTGAAGAGCCCCTCAAGAACCACTCAAGAGCCCCAATGTTGGCCAAGATATAGTTCTTGTTGGAGAGCTACTTGGAGAGCCACTCCAAGAGCCCCAATGTACATACTCTGAGTAAATATGTTTGGGTTGTTGCTACCAAACAGGATAACGTGTAGATTAAATGGATCAATTCTGTGTATGTCAAGGATGGAGATTTGTGGGTGCACCAACCTCAGACTTAAGCAAGTGTTTTCTCAGACTGAGTTGTGTGCCATACCCAAGTCGTTCTCGTCTTTCCCATACGACCTACCTTCATTCTTTCCTTTTCCTTTTCCAACTACGGAGTATCTTGTAATGCAAACACAACAGTACTGTATAATACAAAAAGTCGCGGCCGCGACTAATATTATGTGTAGGAAATAGTACTGTAAAATCCGAAAATGATAAGAAAATGTGGGCCGAATATTTGATGTATATAAGCTGCAACGTGTTACAAAACACTGGTTTAGAAGCAAAATTCGCCCTGACTATGGTGCAATCGGAAATGGCGATGCCCCCCAAGATTTAACAAAGCGTTCCTCCGAAATGTGCACTCAACTAAGGAGGAATTTGGAACTCACAATAATGCTCAGAATATAGTTGAAGAGAAGAGAAGAGAGAGTTATATTTTTTCGGCGTATTGAAACTGAACCCCCAAAACTGCTTATAAAGTAACAATTATTTTGTAACCGAAAATCATATTTTAACGAGGCCATCAAAATGTTTGAAACCGAAAATCAGAATTCAATTGGGTAATCAAAACAGAGACAAGAATCAAGGAACCGTTTTTCGTAAATCAAGCGGCAGTTACGAAGTGGACTTTGTAACTGATATGTCTCATAAATGCTGGACTATTCGTTACAGCTTGGCCCAAAAAGGTGGCCCTACAGCGCACGTGCCACGGTTACAAACTGGTCGGACGGTGGCGGCGACGCGCGTGGGAATGCCTCCTTCTATTCCACTTCAAACATTATAAAACTTACTACTCTATTTAAACTAAAGAAAACTACTTTTTTTCCTCAATGTGGGACAACCACATTACCTTTAAATAGTAAGCTTTAAAACCATCCTTTTGCATTTCAACCAATGTGGGACAAACCCATTTTCAAAAAATGGTAGAGTTTAAAACTAACTCTTTGCATTATATCCAACATTATGTTATCGGGAAAAAAAGTTAAATTTTCGTTAATACCTGCCCTAATTTGTAAGATTTTCGTTAATAACTTTTTTAAAGAGGTGTTCATTATAATTGAGAAGGTAATAGAGCAGCAAAAAGTTTTTATTAAGAGTTTTGATAAGGTTTTCAGATCTTGTTTCGCTTTTCATGGGCCGATGCCCCGCCTGGTTTTCATCATGTGAATATTAATTGGAAGACAAGATGTGGTCTCCACCTCGACGAGACTTCAGGTTGATGCTTCTTGGATGAAGACTACTAGGTGGGTTGGAATGGGGTGGAGTCTTTATTCAGATGGTTTAGAGATTTCTGATCCAAAGACAGGCAATATTTGTGGAATAGCGTCGTCGGCAGGCCCATGCTGAAGCTCAAGCTTGTTTGTTTTGGATGGAATGGATGATTTCTAAATCCATTGATGAAATTACATTCCTCACATATTCTGTAGTTTTAATTAACAATTTACAGGATGGCAGTAAACAAGATTCTCAACAACAATGGATTTTGGACAAAATTCGGCGGAAAGGTAAACATTTTAACATATGCGTGATCTACAAGGTAGAAAGAGATCAAGTGCAACAAGCTCATGATCTGGCGAAGGAATCTTCTACGACTGGTAGTCGTATCCAAGAGTTCCCTCTGAAACCAGATTAGTTTTATTTTTATTTATTTAGTTTTTTTTCTTGTTTTAGCTTACTTATATGTTTAGCCGTTGTCAAAAAAAAAAAAAGTTTGCAAGATTCGGTCATATCAAATACTACGTACGTAGTAAGTATTCTTTGTATGGATAAAGTCTTTATACGGATTTGTGGAGTAGATGCCTACTCCGTACTTCACTACTCCCTCCGTCCCTTAATACTCGCACCGGTTTGACCGGTGCGGAGTTTAAGATATTTGAATTGACACAAACCGGTGCGGAGTTTAAGATATTTGAATTGACTTATTAATTTAATGGGGGTTTGTTGATACTAGGGTATCTTTTTTAATATAGTTAGTGGGAAATGTGTAAGGGGTGGGGAGTGGTGAGTGGGGGGTGTGGATTTTTAAATGATTTTTTTGTAAGGAGTAGGGTGTAGGTGGGGTAGTAGGTAAGTGTGAGAAATAATATAATATTGGTAAAAATTTCCATTTATAGAAGCGGTGCAAGTATTAAGGGACGGCCCGAAAAGGAAAGCGGTACGATTATTAAGGGACGGAGGGAGTACTTGGTAGTTTGAGGTAGCTATGAAGTCTCCATACGGAGGATTTAGGGGATTGGACTTTTGGAGAGATCCTTAATTTTGTCAAGTTTAGTTATCTTATTTATCTAAGGTATGTATATACCCCGTACATAAATTATCAATGAACATAATATTTTTTTGGTGTTAGGACCCGGTTCACCCTTAGGCCTAATCCGGATTCAGGGCGAGTTCTGGGTGGTTAGGTTCCATTCTCCTCCCAATTGTTGTTGCGGGGGATCGAACACGGGTTCTCCCTACCAAGTTCAGCCCCAATCACCACTGAACCAACAATCAATTGGTATCAATGAACATAATATGGGAGTGTATATATATGGAAATTCTCGATCTCTTGATTGAGAATTAACTAAGGCTTTCTTTTGTCAAAAGGTCTTGCACGCACAAACTGTACAATAAATTTATTGTACACCATGATAACTTTTATGCAGTTTTTTTGTAACTTTAACCACTTTTTAGTAACTTTTATATTATAAAAATAAAAAGTTGATAGATAAACATTTTAAAAGGTTAAATGATTAATTTATACATTATTAGTGATTTTAAAGAAATAATTTTTATTCAAATGAAAAAATTTATCATTAAAAAGTAGATAATTTTTACATACATAAACGTAGCTTTTAAGCATTTTAAGTCAACTTTTACTCTGGTGTACAATATTTATTGTACACCACTTATAAATAAGAATTTGTGTTCTCTTGTTCATCTTCTTTTCAAATACAATAAGTTTAAATAAATTCAGATAATATAAATTCAGAAAAAATATGGGTTACCCAAGTATACTTTATAACTAAAATAAATTCTGATAAATTTCTAATAAGTTCAGATAAGTTTAGGAAAAATAAGTGAAAATCAGATGAACATAACGCACCTTGATTTATTGCACTTAAATCTTTTGTCCCATAATTTGTGTATTCGCCATTTATGCGCCCCTTATTTCCATTGATTGATATTTACGTATTTTAATTATGAAATAAAAAACATTTAACGATACAAATATAAACGAATGGGAGAAGGGTCACACAAACAAGATATAAATTGTGAGATAGAAGATTCAAATTCTAATTTATACATGTAGAGGTTGATCAAACAACATTATAGTTATGCTATGTTATGTTCACCTTATTTTTACTTATTTCAGGAAAAATAAGTTCAAATAATTAAGATCATAAATGTTACCTAAGTACGGAGAACAAATTATAACTACAATAAGTTTTAATAAGTTCGAATAAGTTCAGTTAAATTCAAATAGGTTCAAGAAATATGAGTGAAAATGAGTCATCAGGTGAATAGAACAGACTCTCGATACATTGTTTTAACTCTTATAGGTCTATGCCCCTAGCTACGATGAATCCTTTAATGCTTTTCATGGAGACATGCAAGCATGAAATAAATTACGAGGAAACCTTAGATTTATTTTTTATTTTTTATTTTTTATTTTTCTATTTTCTATTTTCTACTTTCATGAGTATCGGACAAGGAGATTCATTTAAAAAGAGTGTAAAAGTCGAAGATGATTGAGGAATGAAAGGGAGATCTCTCGTTTGTAGAGAAAAAGGATTACGTAGTCATTACTCATTAGTAAATTATAACTCGAGTTTTATTTCTTCAAATTTTATTTCTTTTGGTTTTTCATTCAATTACTTTTATAAATTCAATTCAAACTACCTTGATCGATAAGGTGTTAGACTGTTAATTAGTGATAGTGGCACAGCTCTCCTTTCCATGCAAATTCAGGCATGCTAGCTTAAGAATATGACCAGCAACCCAATATGGTCCACAACAAACACCATAGCCATTAGCCACCACCCACAATTAAATCTACTCCGTACTTCTTCCTTCGTTATCACTTATCACTCGCACTAATAAAGAACAAAGAAATTATACGGAGGACAATATTATATTAGATTCCGTGCATGCACAGCCACAAATACTCTAAAATAAATTTGATCAATTTTAAGACTCTGTAATATATTTGACTGGATATTTCTCTCACTAAAGTTACTACATAATTAATAAATTTGAATATACTTATTTAATCATCATATGAACTACGAAGTATGCAATTTTCATTCTACCACGTATAACATATCTTATCTGCTTAATACACTAATTTTCACCAAAATATTTTATATATTAACATGTTGATTTGACAAAAAATTTGAATAAATATATT
This sequence comes from Spinacia oleracea, assembly GCF_020520425.1. NCBI lineage: Eukaryota > Viridiplantae > Streptophyta > Magnoliopsida > Caryophyllales > Amaranthaceae > Spinacia > Spinacia oleracea. The sequence continues at coordinate 24,398,285 of NC_079491.1, read as the reverse complement.
TTTCATTAGTAATATAACGATTTGACTTAAATATTACCAAATTAAAATGTCATTTTTAGCAAATTATTACGTGGCATAATTAGTATAGCTATATAAAAAATATGTTTATCAATGCATAAACAATTAATAAAAAAGGATAGAAAATAAATGAAAAATAGAGTTTTTTGAAAAAAATAATTTTGGCGAAAAAATTTCAAACCAAAGAGTGACACATGTGGCTCCTGATACCTATTTTAGTATAACACTAGTTTTTAAATTTACATGGTTCACACTAAATTTTTTGTGGACCATACCTAAAAAAAGTCAACAACTTGATTCTAATTTATTTTGACGTGTATATACAATTATTATGAATACAAATTATCAATTTGGTGTCGTAACTACATGTTGTGCTTGAATAATGTGATTTAAAGTCATGACTCTCTTTTAAAAATACGGAGTTACTTTGTTTCAAAAAAATGGTTACTATATCTAAGAAAATTGGTGCTTAATTTAGTATATACAGTAGCTATATGAACAATAAATATTACTATATATGTAAAATGGGTGCTAGAGTAATTCGTTGGTTTTAAGTTTATAATAATATTATTATGGATCAGGCCCATGCAAGAGTAATCCTTAATTCCTTAGTATAATGTAATAGATAACTAATTAAATGAAAATTCTCCCGCAGATCGGCAGATGTACTCATGTATAGTAGGATTTTGTGATGAGATTCTTAACAATCTGGGTTAGATACTAATAACAAGTTTAGTACACATTTAATCTGATGTAGGATTAGGCTCCCATGGTCTATCATCATATATTAATGTCCTACATTTTCATATTTTTATCAAAAGTTTCCAAATTAAATAAGATTCTTGTGACAGACAACATTATTTCCACTGATATGCCAGAATCTTTCCAATTCTATTTGCTATATTAATGTTTACTTACTTATCCACTTCTTTAATTATTGTTGCATCATGTATATATTCTTTTTCTTCTTTTACAATGTTTGGTTGGGTTGGGTTGGTAATAGTTAGGTCTAATCCATACTAAGTTTCACCATCCACATATGGTGATATGGATGATTTAAGTATGTACACCATACCGTTTTAACTTAAAAAAATGTCTTAATAAAGATTCAAGATTTTATTGACGAATTTCAGGCCAAACTAATAGCAATTATTATTAACGACAAAGAAATTTCTATGAACAACAACATACATCATACCTTGTGTTAATTTTGAGCATATAATCTACAACATACGTTTTATATAGGTCATAACTAACACTCAAAATGTTACTTTAGCTAATAAATTACTTCATATAATGTAATTCTTATGTTTAGGTAATACTACAAGAGTCCTTAGCTAAACTCAAAAGTGAATTGACAATTTTTTTTAATCAAAACAGTAATATAATAATTAATTAGGATGACACATAAGATTTGTAACAAGAAAAAAAAGAAGACATTTTAACAAAACAAGTCATATAATCTAGACTCAAATAATATTTTACTACAACATATGTTCTTTTTGTTTTCAGAACAACATACTTCCTATGTTCCGCAATAGATGCATCGTTTCTCTTTTGGACACTGTTCATTAACTAACTTTGACAATTATTCTTTCACATTATGTAAAAACAAACATAGTCAAGTGAGATCTTGTTAAATTCGTATCAATGTGAGGATTCCAAATATAAATTTTTTATAATTTTTACTTATACGCAATTAGAGATATTAATGATCAAAGAAGTATGTTGGGATACGTGAAAATAGAAATGATGCATCCTTTGCGGAACGGAGGAAGTATATAGGTTCTAAAGCACATTATCAAACCTAACTCAGCCTCAAAGTTTACATCCTTAAAAAAAAAAAAGTCAATGTTTACAAAAAAAAGTTTTCAATTTTGACCCTTACAAACTTAGAGAAATTGATCAGATAGCTCTTACATTGCTTAAACATAATTTCTCTGAAAATTTTCCTCAGAGAAAAAAGTTGAAAATAGGAAGGCCTAATTTCGAGTATAACACCATACTTAATTGACCAATTTGAATTAATTATGTTTTATACAAGTATGAAATTTTACTACGGAATATGTCATTTTTTTTCATTTGTATCTCATATTTTTTTAATCACATATAACAAAATCTAAAATGAATTTTGTTTCGTCAAAACTTTTCTTTATATGATAATAATCCATTATTTTTTTTAATAATATATGTGACTTGTACGGAGCCTAAACTAGTAACTTTTAGTATTGTGTAATTAGAGATAAAAATGATATAAAATGTGTGTAGTTACTGAAGCTAGCTCAGTTAATTGGCCGGTATTTGATAGGGATAATTAACTTTAGATACAAACTTTTGTAAAAGACGGTCTTACAGGAAAGACCCCCCTTGTTGTCGCCTAGGTGGTCACCTTTGCAAAACGTGGATGCTGACGTCAACATGACTCATCCTTTTTTTTTTTTTTTAAATTCCAAAAATATATATACTACTTTCTCATTTATTTTTCATTTTGATTTCTCTCTCCTCACAACACTCTAGCTATTCTCTCTCCTCAGAGATTCAAACCCTAATTTCATGGCGGCTACACCGATTCTTCGCCGGCGATCTCTCTTCCTCCTCAATGTCGGAGATCTCTCTTTTTCAGAAAACGCTATCGATCTTTCTCGTTGATGACCGGCCAACGCAAGATCCACCGCGACCATTCTAATTTTTCATCTCGCCGCCGCTGCTTGTAGAGATTCGAGAATCGCCGTTGCCGGCCTGTTGAGGTATCTCTCCATCTCTCTCCTTTATTCTTCTTCATTTAGTTAGGTTTTTTATTTTTAAGTTTCATGTGTTTTGAATGTTCGATCGAATTTTGAATGATTTGATGTTATCTGATGTTACACCGCAGCGGCGGAGGTGGAGGTTGAGGCTACAATGGAGGCTGTTTAATGAATGAGACGCCGTCATTTAACGTGTCGAAGATCTGGCCGGTTTCGATGAATGGCGCCGCTGTGGCGGGATTGGACCTCTGGAGAAGGCCGTTTGAACAGAGGTTGAAAATCATGTTTGACGACTGCGATGCCAGACTCCGATGTGAGACTTGTGCAGCTAATGGCAATACTCGGCCCAGATGTTCCCGGTCTCAACCGATTATTCCTACATCTAAGTTTGTGTAATTTTTGTATGAAGCTAGTGAAGGAAATAATTCCCTTGGTCCAAGTATGCATTCAATGCTAAGTTTAATAAATGCAGTTCAGTATTAATTAATTATGCAAGTTAATAATTCAGTGAGATCAAGTGAACTGTATGCCTGGCTAGAGGCCGCTTCAGTTCAAGTGGAATTAATAATATTAATCCACGGCTTACTCTTGACTGAACCCATAGGGTCACACAAATAGTACGTGAACGGATCAAGTATTTAAGTGAATTAAATACTCCATTTATGGATATTCGGAATCGACGGATCTCGGTTCCAGTGGGAGCTGAAATCGTCAAAAGGCAAATTATGAATACTACGGAAACGCTGATATTGCCGGAAACGGAAATATGGATTGTATCGGAAATATAAATATTATCCAAGTCGTAGATGTTGCCGGAAACGGAAACATGGTATATATCGGAAAATATTATCGGAAATGGAAATATTGGCGAAATCGGAAATATTGCCGGAAACGGAAATATTGCCGGAATCGGAAATATTATCGGAATCTGAAATATTAAATATTTGTTCGAAACGGAATTAATTCCGGAATCGGAAATATTAAATATTTTTCGAATCGAAAATGAATTCCGGAATCGGAAAACGAATCGGAAGCGCGACGTACGAAATAAACATCGGACGAGCTTGCTAGACGCAAAGCCCAGCACGAAGCTAGGCCCGCGCAGCAGCAGCCCAGCCCGTGCCGAGCAAGGCAGGCCTAGCCAAGCGCAAGGCAAGGCCAGGCCCAGCCAAGGCAAGGCAAGGCAGCAGGCTGGCAGCGCCCTTGCATGGGCCGCGTGCCAGCGCTGCTGGGCCGAGCCACACGCGCGCGCACAACTCCCCTCGTGGTCTGCTCGTGTGTGTGTGTGTTGTGTCCGTGCATGCCTCGAATCCTTAGACGCTTAGGATTATTCCGTTTAGTTGTTTTCCTAAATCCACTAGAGTTAGTCGTTTAATTAAACACTAAAATACAAAGGATTAATTTAAGTAGAATTCTAATTGAATTAGTAAATTGAATCCTAGTGGATATCTAAGTCCGATAATTCCTCCCTATAAATAAGTGATGAATAATCACAATTTATACAACATATTCATAAGTATTCATATAGTTTTAAGATTAAACTAAGCTTAATAATTTGCCAAATAATTAAATTCGAATAACATAAAACCTTAGACTATATTCTAGTTAATTGAATCTAAGGCGGACCCGAACGTGCTGTGGACTATCTACGGAGGGACGACACTTGGAGTCCTAAACTTGTTTTTGTTCGGTTCGGGAGCAGCTAGGGAAGGCACGCGTCACATGTATGTATCCTAAATTATGCTAATTGACTATGTGGCAATTAATTTGGATTCCTGGCTTTATAGTTTTTCCGCATGAAATATATGTTTTATATTTGTCATAATCTAACATTGGTATCAAGAGCCTCTAATTAATCAATTATAGTTAACATGGTTGAATTTCATAAATTTGTAATGAATTAAAGGGGTGATTAATTTTGTTGTATGTAATTAATTGCAAATTCGTGCGATTATTTAATTATATGTTCGCAGGATTTTCGGCAGTTTAGTCAATAATGGTCGGAATCGTATAATGTTATAGTGAATTTCTCATGCAAACGACGTTTTAAATTTTTGACTAAAATCAGAGATTTGATGCCGAACCTAGAATTCCCAAATTCGAAGCCTAACTATGACTTTACGGAGGTTTTAGTTTTTCGAACGCAAAATTTATAATTTTTAGGATGTTAAATTAAATATTTGCGAATCTTGTATGTAAATATTGAATCTATGATTGACCTACTGTATATGTTTAACAATTTTAATGCCTAAACTTGTTAATTATACAACCTAATTTGTAATTGTAATTAATTTGTTGAAATTCGAATAATTTAGAATTTGATTTGATTTTCATAATTAATTAGCAATTTAATTAGGAACCTATGATTAAAAACCACCATAAAATTTGTTAAAATTAAAAATTTTTAAATTTTTATGACCTAGATTTGAATCCATAAAAATAAATATAATCGGAAATTAATTTGAATAATAAATTTTTGATTTTTCGCCCAAATTTATGAAATTAATATGATTTATTAATTCGTCAATAAATTTAAATAATAAAATTTTTACTTTTTTATGAAATCCGTTCACGAATCTTGCACGCACGAAGCAATGGACGCTAAGTGTTACCCTTAAGGGGTGTTGTATAGGGCGGGCATGCGACGACGAGCAAGGGAGCTCGTCGCCCATGCGGTACGATGCAACGAGCAAGGCCGTGGCACACACGCGCAAGGCAGCAGCCCTGCTATGCGCTGTGTGCTACGTGCACGTGGGCGGAGGGGCGAGAAGCAAGGCAGCGAGCACATATGGCCGCGCGCGCGGGCAACGAGAGTTGGCTCAGCTCGACCAGCAAGCGCTGCCCAGCCCAGCGAGGGATGCCTCGCCACAATGAGCGAGCGTGCTGCGCGCAGGCGTGGCTTGCCCGACTTGCTGCGTCTGCGCATGGCTGCTCGGGTCTTGCGGTACGATCAATCGAGTGGCAGCCCAAGGGGCGCTGCTGCTACATGGGCTCGACGAAGCATGGACGCAGGCTCATGGCCTTGTCTTGGCCCGATTGGTTCGTTTTATTTTTTTAATTTTTCGGTTGAAAACGATTTTAATTAAATTTAAATAATTCGTAATTTAATTTTTTCTCGGAATTTAATTTTGAATAATTTAATTATTAGGATTTTTTGTAATTTACCACCTAAAAAAAAACCAAATTTGTGTTTTACCACCTTAAAATCTCAAGGTTTTAAATTACCACCTATAAAAAAGTTTTTTTTTTTTCACCACCTCTTAACAGACCCGTTAACAGTTCCGTCAAGTGAGGCCCACTCCCAACGCTAGCTCATTAGATTCTTACAAAATACACGACACAATCTACTGAAGGCTTCTTGTTCTCCCCGCTTCTTCCAATCTTCATGTAAATCAGAAATTTGCATCACAAAGCTTGAAATTGATTGAGGGATTTCATTAACTTTTGTTTCCGAGCAATTTGGTGGGCGAAAGAAGAAGAATCAAGGTACAATTAAGTATGAAATTTGATCGTTTGTTAAAATTCGTATGTACTATCATGTTGAAATTGATGATAATTTTGACATACATTGAGCAAATATTTGTGCGTGAAAGATTTGGTATGCGAATTTAGTACTTCGGTTTGCTGAATTATCGATTCAATCAATCAAATTAGCCCCATTTTTTTTTTTTAAGTTAGGGTTCATATGAAATCCAAATTGGGGATTTGTTGAATGCTTAATGTATTTATAAATTGAGGTTAAGGAATGTTGATTCGGGTTATTAGGATATATAAATTTAATCTTGATTGGGAAGATGTGCAGTGGTCTCGGACTGGTGTTTGGGTCTCCGGAAAAGAATATCAGCTTGCAAGGGTGCATTTTTTTTATCTCCAATAAGTTAGCCATTGCCTCTGTTTAATGTTTAATCTTATTACTTGTTGTAAGTCAATCTGGGATTGAAGTAGCCAATAACAATATGGATAGGATAGGGGGTTGTAACTTGTAATATAGCTCAAGTTTATGTAGGTGAATTTCAAGTTGCTGGTTATTCTTTAAGGAGTCTTTTGCTGTTGTTTCAGTCCTTAGTTTATCGGTAATAAATACGGAGTATCACTAAGCAGTTGAGTGAAGCCGGAAAACCAGGGTGCAGATCAGCAGCAGAACAGTGCAGATCAGTCTGCAGATCAGCAGCAGATCAATGCAGATCAGTGTGCAGATCAGCCTGCAGATCAGGAGCAAATCACTCTGCATATTAGTTCAGATCAGCAGCAGATTAGTACAGATAAGCAACAACTCCGTGTGCAGATCAGTCTACAGACCATCAACAAATCAGTCTGTAGATTAGTGCAGATCAAATAGCAGCAGTAAAGATGAGGTAGAATGGCAGCAAAGAAGAAGAAGAACGTGCAAATATTGTTAGGGCTAAAAGTTTGGAGGGAAATTTAATTGGTGGGCCCCACTTGACGGAACTGTTAACGGGTCTATTAAGAGGTGGTGAAAAAAAAAAATCTTAAGTCTTGAACTTTTATTACTATTCACTCAATAGTGCAATTACCTACATATCTTCAATTTTCTTCTTTATTTTTATCAATAATGTAATGTGTATTTTCACCCCTCCACCTTCCATTTTCGACCTAAACACGTTGCTAATGTTTCCATATAAAATGCTACAATAACAATTTTGGAGAGCTTAATGTTACATGTGGAATGTTAATTAAAAAATCAATGACACCTCTTGTAAACGTATTTATAATCACATATTATCAATTATGAGCAAATCGAGCTTTAACTTTGTTTCCCTAGCGTTCGCCATACATTATAATTGTCCTTTACGAAGCAATTCTACAAAATACTTTTTTTATAACTTGTTCCTTAGAGGGTCGTACACGCTAGCGCACGGTCCAACAACTAGTATAAATAAAATCTATGTTTGAGCTACTCGATCGGTACCACAGCCTAGTCCTTTTCATGCTCGAGGATGAACCTGGCGGGGGCAAGCGCGCCCCTTTGAGATGGGAGTAGCTAGCTAAGCTCAAACAAGCTAGCTAGCTACTCCCTCGTCCTTAAACAAAAAACAAAGAAACTAAAATCGATCATTAGAAACCCTTTTTGTTTTCTAGAGACATGCTGAAAGCAATATATCTTAAGGTGATGATAAAAATGGTGCAATTTGAAGTGGGTACAGTGACAAGGGATCGATCGATGATGATGATGATGATGATGATGGTGATGATGAGCAGTTTGTTATGATCGGCTTTTTATTAATAATTTCTTTTTTTTTTCTCCCCTTTTTCCTGGCCAACTTCATCATTTGATGGCTTTAAATTTTAATGCAACTTTATGTAATAATAATGTATGTAAAGAGAGAAAAAGGAATGAAGAGTGAAGGGAATGTTTTTGGTTCATAATCCCCATGCATTCAAAGCTCTTCAACTAGATGGAATCGATTAAAACTTACACTTTAATTTATTCCTCTACTTTCAGTTTGAGAGGCCAATATTTGCAAATATTTTACATCAAAATAAAAAAAAAAAATGGTGCACAGTTCCCAATATCTTTAGACTGATAGTTCCCTTCCCTCCCATCTTGTTCTTTTAAGGTCCTTGGGAGTTGGCTGATGAATGGACCAAAAGTGTTAATTCTTCCTTGTTTCATCTCTTTTGCTCATGTCTCTTATTTATGGGCTAAAGTCATTAAACTACTCCATAAAGGCCAAAAAAATAAAAATAAAGGACATTGCATAATTTGATGACACTTAATTAGGCAACCTGATTTGAGCCTTTGAAATATTAGTGATTAATTATATGCGAACTTTCGATAGTAATTTAATCGAAAATGATAAACGGTCGCAACTTCTGACCTTTAAGTCGTATCACACTGACTACATGACATGCTTATGTGTCATGATTTAATTAACTTGAAAACTAAAATATTTTACTTATATAACCTATTATACATGTTACAATAAAAAAGTAAGAAAATCTTAATAATCTACAAATTAAATAATGTAATTTTTTATTTCAATTTTTTTTTTTTTTTGTGATTAGGATAGGAAATATTTGTTTCTTTCTTTTTATCGACTACATTATTTACATATTTTCATAGTAAAAATATTGCATTGATAAAATATTTTGATGACGCATATCCTACGTGGCGCCCATGTGTACCATTTAGAATCCGATACGTAGGATTGCAACAACTAAATGTTGTCGCAACTTGTGACCTTTACCATTTAATATCACACATTAATTGAATTATTAATTAAAGTTAAAAGCGTTGCACCCTGTTATGTAATAAAATTTAAGGGAAAATTAAGAATAGAAATGAATCCATTAAGCCTTGTAAAGGATTATGTTATGTGTACTAGTCATTAGTTTAACTATCCTCTCATATATGATAAACCAAGTAAGCTACCAATTCATTAAGATTTAAAAGATAAAATTGAAGGCCAATAAACCGAAAAAACTTAGTAAAGTAATTAAAAAAAAAAAGAAAAAAAAGGTGTTGATACTCAAATCTATCTATTACTATATATTAAAAGAGACACCAGGAATGACACGTGTCATTTTCTGGTGCGATTTATTCCCGCCAAATTTATTTTTTTTTACTTTTTTAAAAAAGATTTTACTTTGCATTTTTTTAGTAAACTAAGATAAAAAATGAAATAAAAATATAATTGAATTACCATTGATAGAATATGTAGTTATTTTAATTTGTAAATATTATGTATTAATTAGACGCTATTGTACAACAAATAGTTTGTATATATACTGACAATAAACAATCAATGAAAATCAGGGGAATTATTTTTCACAATCATAAATGTAACTACGTATAGTACATGATATATTATTGGAGGAAAGATGAATCAATATTACTTTCTCCTTTACAATTTGATTTTATTTATGTATTGGTATAACTTTTTAATTAATTTATATACGGAGTAATATTGAAGAATTGATTTCTAATGTTAGTCTAATAATAATACACGGTGAGTACGGATGTTAATTAAAATAATAATAAGTGGTAACTTTGTACTCCGTATTGTACTAATATGCATATTTAGCTTATTTGGATATTTATTTTATACACTATGAATTCATACTTTTGCATATATTCTTTTTACTTTCACATTTTCCTAATATCACAAGTCTTTTATTTAGATACTATTGAAATAATAAAATATTTTAGTAATAGCCGTGCGTTTCACGGGACCTAACCTAGTTGTATGGAATATTATAAAGTTGTACTTCCTTCAAAAAAAGTAAAATATTATGACGAATAAGGTTATTTTAGAATAAAATTCAGTACTTAAATTAGTGCTACTTGAAATTACAAATATTAAGATTATTTTGAGAATACAGTTTTCTTCACTATGGGATAAGTAGGTTCAGAGTTACCTTGTATATTTTCTTACATCGTATTATTTTACTATGATGAGAAATAATGATTGTTATGAAGGGATAATTAATAAATAATTTTGTTATATTTATTTTTACTATTTTGAGAAAATCAAAAGAGCTCCTTCGCCTCTAAGCAACTATTGACCTAATTGAGAGCTTTTCAGCCAAGGTCGTCAATACTACACCAAAGTTAAGGAGAGGTAATAATTTTTAGTAAATAACTAGATTTTGAGCCCGTTCAAAGAACAAGCGGTTGTATAGTGGTTATTTAGTATATATTTTTAAGTTATAATTTATTGAGCTTGTAATTTTAGAGAGAATATATGATTTAAATAGAGGTAAATGTTAGAAGTTTGAAAGAATACATAAATTAAATAGTGTATTAATATTGAGTGTTAATCAGGAAGATGAAGTGGAATATGTTGAATGAATAGATTGGTGAATTGATGTAGTATGAGGAAGATGGAGTGAAAGAGACGATTGTACACTACAAGAATTTGTATCTTTAACGACAACCTAATTACGACAGGTCAAAATTCCCGTCGCAAAAAGCCTTTTGCGACGGGGCTAACAACCAAACAATGACGGGAATAACCGTCGCAAATGTCTTTTACGACAGGTTTACGATGGATTTACGACGGGATTTCTATTAACGACGGCCCCCTTTTATGACGGGTTCGCGACAGGAAATCCCGTCGTTAATCAACGATTATTGGCCTTTCGCGACGGGATTTTCCGTCGTTAATAGTACAATTTCTTGTAGTGGTAGTTATATAATATATAAACAACAAAGAAAAAATATAATAAAAACCCAAATTAAATTGATGGAGGTAAAAATGGATGACACGTGTCATCTAATCAAATGTGTTGACACATGTCATCTAATCAAGTGTGGTTTCCCTTTTTAAATACTAGGTATAGATAGATTGCAAAACTAGACTAATTTAAATAGCACATCATTAGTTGAAACTAGATTTTAATGCACGCGATGAATGTCTTAATTTTTTTTTTAAAGTGTACATATTTCATTTTCAAAGAGTACATAAAAGTATGGACATTTTTCTTCTAAAAAAAAAAGAGTGAGGACATTTTATGCAGTAGACATCAAACATTTTAAGAGTATTATGTCGATTTTCTTGTTATAAAATTAAATTATTTATGTGGTCTTTAAGAAGCACCATAAAATGTTTGTCAATTTGCATAGATAATATATAAGAGCTTGATAGCAATATAATGCTCCTTTTTTGCAATATAATTAAGGAAAAAGAGAGATCAACCCTAAGATTTTGTCGTGCTCTTGAGCTTTGAAGTGGGTGTAGGTTTCTAGGATAAGTCACTCATGAAAATATCCAATAGTATTCAATAAATACATAAATACATTTTGCATTGAAGGAAGAGATCGAGAAATAAAAGAAGAGAGACCCACACTTCTAAATATATGAATGTCTTTATCTAAAATTCAAGTAAAAGAGATGAAGAATTCAAGCGTATTAATAAGAGAGAAAGAGCAAAGCTAAGGTCCCTTTGCAACATTTTCGTACTCCTTGTCAGCACATGCAATCCACTTTTCCACTACTAAATCCTCTTTGGACCCGCAATTACATTTTTACCTCACCCACAAGAAAAGCATTTTTAGGCCTTAGCCATCCATTATATATCATTTTCATTTTCATTTTCATTTTCATTTTCATTTTCTACGGAAATCGTTCCATTATACTATCATTATCATTTTCTACTTAAATCGTTCCCACTATATATCATTTGTGTCGTATCATTAAACCACAATTATTTCTTTCTTTATATCACTTTCAATTCATATAAACTCATACTATTATTACTTTCCCATATACATACACTTCACTTCTATAGTGCTCTTTACCTATGGTTTTCAATCATCTCTTCTAACTTGATGATATTTGATATATCTACCTAGCTAAAAGGTTTTTCCTTTTCTTGATTGATATTTGATAGATCTCCTATATACTTTTCTAACTTATTATTAGGTGATCTTGATAAATAATTATCATCATGAGGTCACAAGGTTGTACAATCCAACAAGCCCTTACATCTGATGCGGCAGCGGTGGTGAAACAAGCGGTGGCGCTTGCGAAAAGGCGCGGCCACGCGCAGGTGACTCCTCTCCATGTTGCTCACACGATGTTGTCGGTGTCATCGGGCCTACTCCGGGCTGCCTGCCTCCAGTCTCACTCCCACCCACTTCAATGCCGGGCCTTAGAACTTTGCTTCAACGTGGCTCTAAACCGCCTCCCAACGTCCACATCTGGCCCGATGCTTGGCCCGCACTCGGGTCAACATCACCACCCTACGATAGCGAACGCCCTCGTGGCCGCCTTCAAGCGGGCCCAAGCCCACCAGAGAAGGGGTTCGATTGAGAACCAGCAGCAACCCCTCTTGGCAGTGAAGATTGAGCTAGAGCAGATGATCATCTCCATACTTGATGATCCTAGTGTAAGTAGGGTTATGAGGGAAGCCGGGTTTTCGAGTCCTTTGGTTAAACAAAAGGTAGAGCAAGCGGTTTCCGTGGAAGCTCCAGCTAGTAATAATAACACCAATAACAACAACAACAACAACAACATCAAGCCTAATAAGGATAGTAATAATAATATGAATAATAATAATAATAATAATAATAATAATAATAATACTAATAATAATAATAATAGTAGTTTTTTATCCATGGCTCAAACAGGGTCATTGAAAGTGGGGAAACCAAGATTATGTGATCAAGTAGTAGGAGTAAGAAATGAGGATGTGATGAGTGTGATTGAGAGTTTAGTAAACAAAAGAAAGAGAAATAGTGTGGTGGTAGGGGAGTGTCTTTCAACCTTAGAAGGTCTAGTGAGAGGAGTAATGGATCGAGTCGAAAAGGGTGAAGTTCATGAGCCCTTAAAAGATGTTAAATTCATTCATCTTTCTTTCGCTTCTTTCGGTCATCTTTCGAGGGAGGAAGTTGAACAAAGAGTTGGGGAACTTAAGTGTCTTGTTAAGACATGTTGTATGGATAATAATAAAGGGGTGATCTTGTATTTGGATGATCTTAAATGGGTTAATGAATTTAGGGCAAGTAATAATAATATCCTAGTTGATCAACATCAACCAATAAGGAGAAGCTATTATTGCCCTATTGAACACATGATCATGGAGATTGGGAAATTAGCTTTTGGTTATGCTGGTGAGTGTGGCAAGTTATGGCTTCTCGGTATCGCTACCTTTCAGACTTACATGAGATGTAGAGCCGGCCAACCCTCACTCGAGGCACTTTGGGGTCTCCATGCCATCACTATTCCTGCCGGTAGCTTGGCCTTAAGTCTTCTTCCTGAGAGGTAATCACCCACTTATTTTTATTATTTCTATTAATATCTTGTTTCTTTTAATTAATTGATTATTTATTCTAAATTAAGATTTATACATATATCTAATTCGAGTTTTCTTAAGGAATTGCATGTATATAGCTTATTAATTTAGGAATTGCATGAGAGAAGGGGTAAGTTTTAATTTAGGAGTTGCTTATTTGTCCAGTGATATACAAAGTCCATTGACAAGCAAGAAGTTGGATACGAATGGAAGTAGTTGGCTGATGCTAGAAAGTGGTGGTGGAGAAGACAGTTACCGGCCAAGCGGCACCGCGAATATGGAGTCACAAAGCCGGCAAAGTAGTGGTTGTAATAGTGACTCCATCAGCTCAAGTCTGCCTTCATGGCTCCAACAGTACAAGGATGAGAATAGCAAGAAAGCAAGCAACATTACCAACAATGATCAGGTTAATTATTATTTTATCTTAATTAATAATTATACTTTCTTCTAAAATGAAAGACAATTAATTAACTAACTTAATTAGCTTGTTGATTATATGATCAACTAATTAACCCAAGTTAATTAAATTAGTAAAAGTGGCTCATTCTTTTACAACTTTTATTAAAACCGATCTTGTGTTTCTTTACTATTAGGATTCTGTGCCGGTCAAAGATCTTTGCAAAAGATGGGGCTCAATATGCACTTCATCATCATCACCATCATTTGAAAGAACACTAAGTTTCTCTTCCATATCACCTTCTTCTTCAACCTCCAACTTTACATATGACCCTCATCACTCAAGGTTGCAACCTACCCACCAATGTTTTGAACCCAAGAATTTTTGGGTCACTGAGCCCTCGAACCGAACTCATGATCCAACTACATTCACCATGTCAATGTCACCCAATGATCATCTTCAACGAAGACATGCGTTCATATCTTCAAACCCTAATTCAACCCCAACCTCGCCTTCCTCCAGTGATATCATGGATCCATTTGAATCAAAATGTGTTAGATTCAACGAGTACACTACTGAGAATCTCAAGATACTTTGCAATGCACTCGAGCAACAAGTCCCTAGGAAAAAAGACATAATTTTCGATATAGTAAGCACGGTATTACAATGTAGATCAGGTAAGTCGCGAAGAAAATCAAATGAGAAAAACATTAAGGAAGATACATGGTTGTTCTTCCAAGGTATTGATATTGAAGCCAAGGAGAAGATTGCTAGGGAATTAGCAAGGGTTGTTTTTGGTTCATCACAAGATAAGTTCATTTCTATTGGACTTAGTAGCTTCTCCTCTACAAGAGTCGTAGCAGACTCCTTGGAAGATTCTAGAAACAAGAGGCTAAGAGATGAGCAAAGTTGTAGCTATACCGAAAAGTTTGGTGAGGCGGTGTCAAATGATCCTCATAGGGTTTTCTTTGTTGAGGATATTGAGCAAATGGATCATTGCTCTCAAATGGGGATCAAGAAAGCTATTGAAAGAGGTAAAATCTCTAAGAATTCAAGTGGGGAAGAAGTTAGTTTTGGTGACGCGATTATTATCTTAAGTTGCGAAAGATTTAGATCAAGATCAAGGGCATGCTCACCTACAATGAAGCACAAAGTAGATGTTACGCCTCAAGAAGATGACCACCACCAGGTGATGAGGAACAACAAGGAAGATGATACAACTAGTCCTAGTCTTTCCTTAGATTTGAATATATCGATAAACGATGATGATGACAATGAAAACACGGTCGAAAGCGAGTATTCCATGGATGAAATTGGGCTCCTTGCATCAGTTGATAGATGTATTGTCTTCAAAAACCACCAACAACTGTGATGTTCTTCATGCATGCAGATGGGGCTTTTGCATGTTTTTATTTAATTTATGGGTTTTTTTTTGTAAGGTTATTTGCCGTATTAAATGTTTTTAATCATGTAAAATTCTAGTCTTAATTAAGCTAGCTACTTTGTAAATATACGAGTAACTTAAACAACGAAGGAATTTCACTACTGTAATATCTAATGTTCAATCTCTCTTAATTATCACTTCTTTTCCACTGCAAAAAAATATTATTAACGACAGTTTTCCATTCGTAAAGAGCAATTGCCTGTTTTGAAAGGAGGTCGTCCAAATTAACAAGCCTCGTCATGAGAGGCAGTTGAAAGAGGGTTGTCAATAGATTGTCATGGACTCATGGAACATTGGAACCATTAACAAAAAGGACCAGATTTTTTTTTTTGGTTGCAAATGAGCCGCAAGGACAATATAAATTACAAATGGGGGCGAGCGATTCGAAACTGAGATCTATTGT
This sequence comes from Spinacia oleracea, assembly GCF_020520425.1. Lineage (NCBI taxonomy): Eukaryota > Viridiplantae > Streptophyta > Magnoliopsida > Caryophyllales > Amaranthaceae > Spinacia > Spinacia oleracea. The sequence continues at coordinate 24,382,521 of NC_079491.1, read as the reverse complement.
ATACAGGCCCTCAGTCTTAACCACTAGGCCAAGACATCATTGGTAGGACGAGATTAGTTTGACCCCGTCATTCATGGCATGTTGTTAATGGACTTTTTTTTTATGGTGAGCTCTTGGCCGGTAAACTGATGTGTGCGAATATTGTCAGAACTCTAGTTTACATGTAATTTACTAACCTTTTAAAAATGCGTAACAATTTAACCTTTGTACGTAACGGTATTATATAGATAATCAAGACTTCCTTTATATAATAGAGATGGTTTAATTTCTTGAATTTAGTTTGTTTATGTTACCAATGGTTTTGAATAGTTGAATTATGTTAAATACACCTTTTTTCTTCTTTTTTTTAATAATTCGTAATAATTATTAGAAGGTTTCTTTCGGCTGAAAATATTTGGGATATAGTGAAGTACGTACCTTAAAACTAGTGTTAGCTTTTTTTTCTCCTTTGAACACCTTTATTTTTATTTATTTTTCTTTTGATTTTCAGTTATATAATCTCTTTTGATATTGAAGCCGATAAACAAAAAATATCCTCTTCCTTGCAAGCATACATGGTTTTTGGGTACGGTACAAAAAAAGCTATAACAAACTACGTTGATCGTACTTGTTGTGCCTAGACATATATACTTGTTTTATCTCAATTGATTTTACTCAATTATCCTCAAGATTTATGTTTGGCCAATATCACTTTTTTGACTTTTTCAAAATTGTAAAACTTGAATTTTACTAGAAGTGACTAAGGTCGAGAATCTACACAATTCGAAAAATGGGAAAAACATTTAGAAACAGAAGGAGTATTTTATTAAATAATATATAACTACTCCGTATTTGATAACAATATGTAACTATGTGATTAAAAACTACTACTACTCCGTATTTGGTAAGAAGTTGATTTTATATATATGACCGTCATATACACGTTTTTTATACATATACACACTAAATTAATTATGTGTGTGGGTGTACAAAATAGTAGCAAGAACCATATATTCCTAGTCAAGAAATTGAAGTTATAAAAAGAGAATAAGGGAATATTTGCAAAGTAGTACTTGTAAGATGTTTTCCTGCTCATTTATGTGTCATTCTCCCTTTTTGTCTATTTTATTGCCTTTAACTTTCCCCTTAAGTTGACATCGATTTGTCAAATAACTACCCAACTTATTTTCAATTAAAACAAAATTTAGCAGTACATCACTATTACATCCTTGCTTATTTTCCATCACACCAATTTTAATTTACACTCAATCTAATATCTAATCTAATATATATATATATATATATATATATATATATATATATATATATATATATATATATATATATATATATATATATAAAGGGGAGTTTTTTGGAGAGCATTTGGAGCGCCACGTAGGATTTCCACGTCATCAAAGAATAATATATTTCAGATTTTTAAAATAAAATAAAATAAATAATAAGAGATAAATTTTGTTAGAAGTAATTAAAAAGATAAATTAGTGTTAAGTAAAAGATAATAAGAGAAAAAAGATTTAATTATCCGGTTTTAAAAATAAGATAGAATTTCAAATGTTATCAAACGATGCTCGGATAAGTTAAGGATTGTGATTAAACGTATCTAATTCTCTTATAAATTCATCAGGCTATAATCAAGTATGGGTATGTAGAGAGACAAACACAAGTTTGAGTTTCCGACGATCCCGCCCTTATGTTAATTCAAGGGGAAATTATATCAAATTCTTATTGGGATGCTATGGCTGAAGAAATCAATGAAAGACTTCATGAATGCAGTCAGATTGCCGTGGCTGAGCTTGCTGCACAGTTACAAGTGGGTTCCGAGGTAATGCTTTCTTAAAAGATGGCAGTCAACAAACAATCCCCTTCCTTAATACTTGGTTGAACATCAAATTTGATGTGGGTTTTTGTGGATTTGCATCCATGTGTGGTGTCATGGCATGTAAATCAAAGGTACACTTGAAGGTGGACAATTGTATACTCTTGCTTGATTATGTTGCGCGTGTAAATGCAATGGTTCGTGGTGTTTCAAGGGGTATAATAGTTCCTACGAATTTGTCTGCCTTGTGCAGCGAATTGTTTTGCTTGTAACACGTAATTCATACGGAGTATATGACAATATGTTGTGTCATAATAAAAATATCCCTATATTTAATTTCTATTCATAATTATGTACATTTTTTTAATACTATTTAATTGTGTATTATAAATTTCTAATTATGTTAAATCATGTTGATATTAGTGTGTGACTGTGGGATTAAGAAAATGTATTGCAATAGAGTTTTAAGAAGAATTTCCCCTACGCTATTAACTATTGTTCTTGAACTTTTGAAATTATCTTAGTTGGTTTGTAGTAATATTCTTTATCATAGGACTGTAGATTATTTTTTTGGTGCGTACTTTTTTTAAGGTTCGAATGAATTAGGGGAATTTGAATATGTGACCTACAATCGTATGAATTAAGGGCGTCAATATTAATACAGCCATACAGGTGAAGATCTTAGCATATGACCATATTCTATTTTTCTAACAAATATTTTTAGAAAAAACTCTAGCTAATCATAAACATCTAATTAATACGGAGTACTCTGTAATTATTAGCATTACTTTACCTTATTAGAAGGGGTAATCTTGATTGGACTATTGTCAAACTAAAGCCAAACACGTTATAGGAAGCAAACACCAAATTACAACAAAATAAGATTAAATGGAGATCAACAAAAATGATTAAATGGAGCCCAGTACGTAGGACCTAACTTTGAAGGTGATAAACTATCATCGTCATTTTTCATTAAGATAACGTAGTTGCTTAATAAATTAACTTAAAATATAGACTTCTAGAATAATAAAAACTATGATACATTTATATCCTATGCGGTGCATGTTTGTTAAGTAAAATTATTGATAACCTACTCTATCTTTCCCTCTAAAAAGATTTACAATTATTGATAGTTTAATAATATTAATCCGTGCATCGCACGGGCTTCTATTCTAGTCTAATCTAATATATATATATATATATATATATATATATATATATATATATATATATATATATATATATATATATATATATATAAAGGAGGCATATTTGCTGAGATATTAGAGCGACACGTAGGATTACTAATGGTTTCGGCCAATGAAAAATAAGATTTCTAATTTATTTTTGAATGAAAAAAATCAAGTGCCACGTAGATAATTAATTAGGTGCCACCTAGATTTTCAATTAATTAATTACTAATATGTACGCCTCCATCCAAAATAAAACACTCTAATAATTAAAAAATAAATCTAAAATAACATTTAATCCAAAATCAAACACCAATCTAAAATAAATTTCAATCCAAAATCAAACACTGATCTAAAATGAAATTGAATCCAAAATCAATCACTAATCAAATATTAGAGCGCCATGTAGGAAATCTAATGGTTTTGGCGAATGAAAAATAAGATTTCAAAATTATTTATGAATTAAAAATGTCGAGTGCCACGTAGATAAATTATTAGGTTACACATAGATATTTTTTATTAATTAATTACGAATACTACGTATCAACCACTCTAACAATTAAAAAAAATAAACATAAAATGAAATTCAATCCAACATCAAACACTTATCTAATCTAATATATAAATACTACAGTTGGTATGTATAATAGTTTTATTTTAGCTTAACAATTTAATAAAATTCGTGCATCGCACAGGAAAAAATCTAGTATATATAGGAGGCATATTTGCTGAAATATTAGAGCGCCACATAGGATTATTATGGATTTCGACCAATGAAAAATAAGATTTCTAATTTATTTTTGAATTAAAAAAATCTTGTGCTACGTAGATAATTACTTAGGTTCCACGTAGGTATTTTAATTAATTAATTACTAATATTATCATCTCCATCCAAAATCAAACACTCTAATCATTATAAAATAAATCTAAAATAAAATTCAATCCAAATTCAAACACTAATCTAAAATAAAGTTCAATCCTAAATCAAACACTAATGCACGTATATAGGAAATCTAATGATTTTTGGCCAACCAAAAATAAGATTTCGAAATAATTTATGAAATAAAAAAGTCGAGTGCCATGTAGATAAATAATTAGGTGTCATATATATTTTTATTAATTAATTACTAATACTACGTATATACAATTACATCCCAAATCAAACGTACACTTTAATATTTAAAAAATAAATTCAAAATGAAATTCAATCCAAAATCAAACACTTTAATAATTAAAATATAAATTTAAAATGAAAGTCAATCCAAAATCAAACACTAATCTAATCTGATACGAAGTATATAAAATATAACAGTTGGTATATATAAGAGTTTTATTTTAACTAAACAATTTAATAGAATCCGTGCATCGCACAAGCTAAAATCTAGTAGTGAAATATATGCAACATTAAAGGAATTATATCATACAAGTACTTAATTAACCAATGGCTTCGTTATCAAATCTTATCGAGCAACGAATCAACGATTAACTATAATGTTTGCGAAATATACCTTTGCTTAATACTGTAGATGAACTTCCATTCTCCAGCGAAAAATAAAACGAAGATTTTTTTTATCGTGAATGAACTTAGACACAAGTAGTAGTTCTACACAATAAACCTCGTCGAAATAATAGGTAAATCATGATCTATGTACACCATGGTCCATAGTCTACGGATTGTTTCTGCTTATTAACGTTAACCATTAATTCATACTACGTAAGTGTTTTTTATCCCACAAAAATAGAAGGGGCCATGAAAAACTGCAGAAGTTAATGTTAAAAGCATGATAATCCATGTCACTTTTTTATCGTTCCAGTTAGACAATTTGTTAAAAATGACATTTTTTAACTTAACTTTGAGAAAAATAACCTTATAATTTTATTTTATTTTGGCAAAGTCTTAAACTAAAATTTCTTTCCGAAAGACAACATTTTTTGTGGGGTTGGGGTTTCCTAGTCACTTCATTCTCCTTATTATGGAGTGTGTTAGAACTCCTAGATTCTCTCTCTCTATCAATGGCTCTCTCCATGGGTTTTTTGAAGGAGAGGTCTTAGGCAAGGGGACCCTCTCTCACCTTTACTTTTTGTGTTGTGTATTGATTACCTGTCCATGATTCTATTGATAGTTGGTGAAAAGGAAGGCTTTAAGTTTCACCCTAGACGTAGAGCTTCTAAACATAACCATCTGTGTTTTGCAGATGATAGTGTTGCAAGGGTGAGTTTAGGTTGGTATGTCTTATGATGCAAGGGTTTAAACTCTTCTCAAACACCACAGTGTTAAAAGCTAGCCCACCAAAAACTTTTGTATACTGCTCTGGTGTGTCAGAAGGTGATATGCAAAGAATCCTTGATATGACAGGGTTCACTAAGGGTAGCTTCCCATTCAGGTACCTGGGTATTCCTATTTGTTCTAAGTAGATTTCCATTGAAGAATGTGAAAAGACCATTAAGAGAATGTGTGCTAGGATCAAAATTTGGAGCACAAGGAATCTGTCTTTTGATGGTAGGTTAACTCTTGTCAACTCAGTGATGATGACTCTGCACTCTTATTGGTCTCAAATTATGATCCTCTCACAAGCTGTCTTTAATACAGTTAATAGAATCTGCAGGAGTTTCCTTTGGAGTGGGTTTGCTGCCTCTATGTCCAGGAAAAGTAGCTTGGGATAGTGTTTGTAAGCCTAAGAAAGGTGGAGGTTTAGGCCTTATTAACCTGAAATTGTGGAATGTTGCTGCTATGGGAAATCATGTTTTGATGATAGCCACTAAAAAGGATAATGTTTGGGTGAGATGGGTTCATTCAGTGTACATCAAGGGGCGGGATTGGTGGGATTATTCCCCCAAAACTAGTGAAAGTTGGTACTAGAAGGTAATCGATCTGTCAAGTAAAGGATAAAATGAAAGCTTATATTACTGACAGGCAGCTGATGGCCTTGCCTAAGTATTCCATCAAACAAGCATATAATACTCTGCTCCCTGTTACTCAGAGAATGCACTGGGCATCTACATTCTGGTGTAGATTGAGTCTTCCTAAACACGGATTCATCACTTGGCTGACAATTTTGGATATGCTGAACACCAAGAACAGGTTGATGAAAATTGGGGTCACTACTGATAGTACCTGCTTGGTGTGTGGTATTAAGGTGGAGAGTCATTCACACCTGTTTTTTGGGTGTTAGTTTAGTATCGGGTGCTGGAAGAAGATTTCTCCTTGGATTGAGATGAACACGTTACCAAAGAGTCCGACTGACATTGTTAAATGGTTACTTAGAAAGAGGATCACGAAATTCAGGAGAGGAGTTCTTTCTTCCATTGTTTTGTGTACTATTTACCATCTTTGGAAGGAAAGGAACAATGCCTTGTGGAACAACCAAGTACATACTGTTGATAGGGTTGTTAGCCTCATTTAGAAAACTGTGCATAATAGGATTCATATTGTATTACCTAGAGTTATTAGCATTAGGGACTCTAGCTGGTTTACAGCCTTGTTTAGAGGCTAGTTTTGGTTTAGCTTTCTTAGCCTGCTGTTTGTGATTCTAGGAGGTTTGTCTCATTGATCCTGTAAATTTGTACCAGTTTTTTGATGCAATATATACCTTACTTGCTTATCAACAGGTATATAAGCAATGATTTCATATCCAGAGATTAATCATACTCTGGCAAAAAAAAAAAAAAAGTCAATATACTAATAAAAAGTAATACAAAATTACAAAGAAATGCGAAGTACATAGCAAATTGGATCAATCATGCATGCGATTTTACAATTACTTTGGCCATGTTTAGTTCACCTTATTTCAGGATCTAATTACTTATCTTATCATACTAGATCATGTCAGATCATAAAAATTAAGTCAGATCAGAAAAAATAAGTTCAGATCAGATCAGATCATTATTATTATTATTATTATTATTATTATTATTATTATTATTATTATTATTATTATTATTATTATTATTATTATTATTTATTATTGTTATTATTATCATTATTATTATCATTATTATTATTATTATTATTATTATTATAACCTATATGTGCAGAAAATGTGCAGATCATGTCTAAATCAAAATCGATATGTCCAGATCAATGTCAAGTTAGAACCGATTGATCCAGATCATGTCCAGATCAGAACCGATCGGTCTAACCGATCTTCCCATATCATGTCCAGATCAGAACCCATATATTTAGATCCTGAAGGGGAATACAGTTAAACATACATAACATGTGCGGAACATCCCCAAAGCCAGGAAACATGTATAAAGCACAGATTAAGCATACTTACATTTGAAGCGTGTTTTCCCGAGTATAGTATCAACGAACACGAACAAAGAACTCCAATTGTCGTTCCTCTATTTGGTTCAACGAAAAGTTCAGAATTATTGTAGCTTAGACAACGTACAAGAGAGTTTGCTTTTCGGGATGAACAATTTTGAGTAGAGATCAAAACTGAACTACGTAATTTAGAATTAGGTTTAGGTTACTGGAAAAACTGATTGTGTTGTATGAAAAATATAACCTAGATTATATTTAAGTGTAACCGGCCAAGACCAAAGGCCTTGACCGGCCACACACCACACACGCACGCACAACCCATGCGCAGAGCACACACCACAGGCCGAAGCCCACAGCGCAGCCGAGCAGCATGGGACGTGGGCATTTGCTTTGCTCGCTGTTGTGTTGTTGTGCTTTGTGCGCGTTTCCACGGCCACGCGGGCTGGCTTGCTTGCTGCGTTGCGAGCTCGTTAGCTCGTTGGGCCTTGCACGCATGCGCGCTTGGCTCGACGGGCCGGCAGCTCCGATGCGGCTCGTATTCGCGACGAACGCCTTACGGCTATTATTTATCGTATCGTACACGACGAATCACCGTCGTACGATACAATTATTCGTTTCGCCCAGCTTACGAATATTCGCGATACGATATACAATTCCGATGCGAGGTCGCATCCTATAATACGTTTTTACAAACTAATTCCCGAAAAGCTATTAAATGAATTTCCGATTCATTGAATCCGGTGATCTGTTACATGTCATTGGTGTGACCTTATAGGTTCAGTCAAGAGTAAATTGTGAGCCTAATATAGATTAGAACTCACTTATCGGAAGCATTGCTCAAGCTAGCTGTTCCGATCACTTGATCTTACTGGATTAATTGTTCGCAATTAATCTGAACCTTGATATTAGACTTAATGCACCTTAGGTGAAGGACATATTTCCTTCAGATCAAAACCGATATGTCTAGATCATGTATAGATTAAAATCGATATGTCCAGATCAGAACCTATATGTCCAAATAAAAATCAATTTATCCTGATCATGTCCATCTCAGACCCGATGTGTCCAAATAATGTGCAACTTAGAACCGATGTGTCCATATCATGTCAAGATCAGAACTGAAAAGAACGGATATGTCAAGACCAAATCAGAATTGATCTGTGTATCAGAACCGATCTGTCCAGATTATGTTCATATCAGAAACGATCTATCAAGATCATGTCCAGATTAGAACCGATATGTCTAACCGATTTTTCCAGATAATGTCCAAAACAGATCGTAACCCATATATTCAGATCAAAATAGATATGTCCAGATAAGAACCGATCTTTGTAGATCATGTCCAGATCAGAACTTATATGTCCATATTAGAATCGATCTATCTAGATCATAACTGAACTGTTCAGGTCTCCAGATCATTTTCAAATCAAAACTCATATGTCCAAATCAAAATTGGTTTGTGGAGATCATGTCCATATCAGAACCGATTTGTCCAGACCACGTCCAGATCATAATCGATATGTCCATATCATGTTCAGATCAGAACCCATATCTCCAAGTCAAAATCGATATGTCTAGATCATGTACGAATCAGTACCGATTTTTCTAGATTATTTCCAAATCAGAACCTATATGTACATATCAGAACTGCTATATCCAGATCATGTCCAGATCAGAATGTATATTCAGATCAAAAACCGATATGTCCGGATTATGCATGTCCAGATCATAACCCATATATTATTAGATGAAAACCCATATTTACTTATCAGAACAAACATGTACAAATCATGTGCAGATCAGAACTCGTATGTCCAGAGTAGAACCAATCTATCCAGATCATAACTTATATGTGTAGAAAATATCCAGATCAGAGTAGATTTGTCCAGATGATGTGTCCAGATCATGTCTAGATCATAACAAATCTATCGAGATCATGTCGAGGTTTATCTAATATAAGGAATTGTAAAATCATGAGCAAACCAAATAAATATTGTGTAATTTTAATAACAATATTATAAATTTGAATGACATTTATTAATAATTGTAGATTTTTATTGAAGTCTTAATTCTGAAAAATCAGATCAGTTCAGATAGATCATATTATTTCAGATCAGGTTTAGATCAGGAGAAATAAGGTGAATTAAAAGGAGGTCGTAATGTGGGGAAAATTTATTTAAATGATGCAAATTCATTAATAATATATGTTCCACTTTTGTTCAAAATTTTACATTTATCGTCTTTATGGATAAAGTGAAACTAGTTTTATACTTTATTAAAAAAAAAAAAAGACTTTCTTTTAAGGGGAAGTCGTGTCAATGCTTTAATTTAGGGATAAAGCGTCCTAGAGTACATAGGGAGTAACCTCCGTAGGACAATGATTCACTCACACTTGTTCTACACCAAAGACTTGAATCCACTTATTAATTTAACCACCAATAAGAATGTTTCATTTTCTTTTTTGCTAAATGGTGAAAAGTTGGTGGATTTATTGTAAAATAAATTTGAGTTATTAAAATAATCGATTGATATAGATTTTGACAGAATATTAGGGACAAAATTATCCATTGATGTTATTTAAAAGGGAATAAAATATTCCAAACGTAAAATTTTAAAATAGACATCCACCATAGAATGTGTAGGGAATAAAAATGGACGGAGGGAGTATTAATTTAGAATGCAAGATAAAATCACGTCTCTATTTATATTGTTTATGTTTTATTTTTAATACTACCACTACAAGAATTTGTATCTTTAACGACAACCTAATTACGATGGGTCAAAATCCCGTCGCAAAAGGCTTTTGCGACGGGGAAAACAACCAAATAATGACGGGAATAACCGTCGCAAATATCTTTTACGACGGGTTTACGATGAATTTACGACGGGATTTCTATTAACGACGGCCCCCTTTTATGACGGGTTCGCGACAGGAAATCCCGTCGTTAATCAACGATTATTGGCCTTTCGCGACGGGATTTCCCGTCGTCAATAGTACAATTTCTTGTAGTGTACGTATAAGATTTTAAACTCCTTATAAAATTTTTAATACTACGTACGTTTATTTTATCTAGGAAACGTTAAGCAAAGCTATAAAATTTCCTCCTCCTTACATACAAAGCCATAAGTTCTTATATATAGGAGCTTCATAAATCATTTTCTTCATTTTAAATTGAAACTAGATTTTAGCCCGTGCAAATGCACGGTTTATATTAAATTGTTAAGTTAAAATAAAACTCATAATCTCTCCGTTCTTAAATATATATTAGTCCCATTTTGACTTTCAATCCGTTTCAACTTGATATTTAAACGTAAATATCTACAAATACGTATGTCAAAAAAATATAAAATGTTGAGATTGTTAAACTACACAATATGACGAACAAAATATGTTTTGAAGTACGTATTGGAAAGAAATTAGAAGATTATTTTGAATTGTAAATATTGTCATGATTTCAAATAGGACTAATATTCAAGAACAGATGGAGTATTACAACTGCTATATTTTATATATTAGAATAGATTAGTGTTTGAATTTGAATTGAATTTCAATTTAGATTTATTTTTCAATTATTAGAGTGTTTGATTTTGTATGGAGTTGTATATATTAGTATTTAGTTAATTAAAATATCTACGTGACACCTAATTACTTATTTATGTGGTACTCGGCTTTTTTAATTCAAAAGTAATTTAGAAATTCATTGGCCGATACCATTAGAATTCTTATATGGCACTCTAATATTGTATTAGTGTTTGATTTTGGATAGAATTTTAATTTTGATTAGTGTTTGATTTTGAATTGAATTTTATTTTAGATTAGTGTTTGATTTTAGATTGAATTTTATTTTAGATTTATTTTTTAATTATTAGAGTTTTTGATTTGGATGGGGTTGTATATATTATTAATTATTTAATTAAAATATCCACATGACACCTAATTATTTAGGTATGTGGCACTTGACTTTTTTTTATTCAAAAATAAAATAGAAATCTTATTTTTCATTAGTCGAAATCATTAGATTTCCTATGTGGCGCTCTAATAATTCAGTAAATGTGCCTCCTTTATATTTAGCATGTGCAAGACACAAATTCTATTAAATTGTTAAGTTAAAATATAACTCCTATATATACCAACTCCTATATTTTATATATTACATTAGATTAGCTTTTGATTTTGGTTACATTTAATTTTTGATATATTTTCTAATTAGTAGAGATTTTTTTATTTTGGATGAAGTTGTATATGCGTAATATTAGTAATTAATTAATAAACATATCTATGTGGCACCTAATTATTTATCTACGTGGCACTTGACTTTTTTATTTTTCATCGGCCAAAACCATTAGTTTTTCTATGTGGCGCTCTAATACTGGATTAGTGTTTGATTTTGGATTGAATTTTATTTTAGATTAGTGTTTGATTGTGGATGAATTTTATTTTACATTTGTTGACATTCAATTTTTTTAATTTAAAAATAAATTAAAATTCTTATTTTTCATTGGCTGAAACCATTAGTTTTCTTAGGTAGCGCTCTAATAATTCAACAAATATGCCTCCTTTATATATATAATAATACGGAGTAATAATATTATATTAGATTTTCTCATATCAACTGATAAATAAGATGAAAAAGACACTACAAGAATTTGTATCTTTAACGACAAGCTAATTACGACGGGTAAAAAATCCCGTCGCAAAAGCCTTTTGCGATGGGGCTAACAACCAAACAATGACGGAAATAACCGTCGCAAATGTCTTTTACGACGGGTTTACAATGGATTTACGACGGGATTTCTATTAACGACGGCCCTCTTTTATGACGGGTTAGCGACAGGAAATCCCGTCGTTAATCAACGATTATTGGTCTTTCGCGACGGAATTTCCCGTCGTTAATAGTACAATTTCTTGTAGTGAGAAACTCGTAACTTAAAATTAAAGTTTTCTTTTTCTTTCCTATTTCATTTTTATTTATTTCTCATATAAGCCTATAAATAAAAGAGAAAAAGAAACTCATAGCTTTGTCATTGTAATTACTAAATAATTTGTTAGCTTTTTACCTTGTGACTTTATGAAATAGCCGTATAATAGTTGTTCTTTTTCTCTTTTGTTCCCTAACTTTGCCCATCGCAAAAATTCTACCCTCATCATTACTCTACGATCGATTTAGCATCTTCCAGCTGCTCCATATCTCTTTAATTACTTAAAGCTGTTTAGCTAATCGAACTTCAAGTAATCTAATGGCTTTAAACTTTTTCGAGCTTTTCTACTATACATTATACCCTTATATTAATTTGATTTCGTTTTTTTAATATTATGCTAATTAAATTATTTTTTTGTTGGAAATAAATTGGAATGTTGTTAAGATATTTGGTGACTTCTACGTACAATTCAAATGCTTCGCCTTCGACCTACATACTAATATCAGTTTCATCAAATTAAATCTCTAATTGTTCTTTGATTCGATGTTATTTGAAAACCCTAAAATATCCAATTTCAGTTGCCCGACCATAACTAGGTTAACATCCCTCGAGCCCTTGAGGGCGGTTTATGTGATATTCAACAAATACAAATACACCAGACTCAACGTTGTACACTTTAACTATTCATCCATAACCCGGCTGCATGAAGGTAGAAGTGCCAAAATGATCAACTTGTAATTAATAGATAATTTTAGGCTAATGCATTATACATTAAAAAACCATAATTAAAATTTGTAAAGTATGGTGTTGGAAATGCACAAAGTAAATAAAGATTTAAGGTATGATCCATAACGTAAGCATAGTGCAAAGGCAAGCCAACTTTTTTGGACTAACTTTATTTTGGAAGGCTAAAGCAAAATCTTCCCTTAGAAAAATCAAAAAAGATAGAGCACTTCTTTTTATGCTTAATGTGGGTTTAGGGGAAAAGAAATTTAAATAAATAAATATATAAATAAAGGGAAAGAAAGAATAACTTTTACTCACTTTGATTTTTGTAACACCAGACATTCTTACCTTTGGAAAGCATGGAAAAGTTATGGTATATGGTATATATGTATTTATAAAAGTGAGTTTCAAGTTAAAAATAATTGAGGGGGTAAAAGGTGGAACAAAATTGATAATCAAGCATCTCCTTTCCTTTTTTTTTTTTTTTTATTTTATTATTATCATTATTATATAAAACCTTAAAGAGGGTTTGATTAGAATCACATAAAGATAATTATCTTCCCACCTTTGAAATTAAAGAAGGGAAAAGGAAAAAAAACCTAACCTATAAGTAGAGAATTTGTTCATTTGAAATAATAAAAATAATAGAAATGGAACAATTTCATCTTGTATTCAGTATCTCGAATATATTTAGAGTTAGGTGTATATACGAATTCAATTCATCAATTTGCTCACTGAAAGAATTTAAAAGATCTACCTGACAACACCAACTGCAATAAAGATGAAACTGATAAATTAGATGAAATAAAAAATACATCAGCTAAGGTACCTGATTGAATCAGTTGTTTGGTATAGCTAATTGTTTAAAAAGCTGAAATTGTTTAAACAACTATTTTAAATAATAAGTTAAAGGTAAATTACATGAGAATGTAAGGAACTTGAATTGAGATAGTACTTAAATTAGTAACTCATATATATATATAGAGAGAGAGAGACACTTAAAAATTTAATACCTTATCACTTGAAACATATATATAGATACTTAAAATTTTAACACCTTATCACTTGAAATAGTTTATTGAATATAGCCTAACATGAGTAAAGCTTTTCAAATGAACAAAAAAATACCGTCAGATATATGGATATATAGTTGTATGTACATTTTATAAAAAGGTTAAGGGAGCTTCATGAGCGATTGAGCCGCGATATCTTTTCATCATATGCTTAATATTACGTATAAAATGAAAAATTAAATGTAACATTTAGCTCATGGAGTATCTCCCAAAGCTAACACCATTATATTATTATACTTGATACGAATAGTCGAGTATAAATTTCCTGCCGTACGTCTTTTACAAGACTTAGTTTATGGTAAATGTGACAATTAATTTTTATAAATTAATTAGTCTTTTTATTATGATTATCAGAACTAGAGCTAATAGAAAATTTGATTGTAAGCTAGGTGACGGACTTACGGTAGCAATAGAAACTAAAAACAATGAATAGGTTAGTTGAAAGAAAATCCTTCCAGTAGTCGATCTCGTACTTTTTGGGTGTATTATTGTTTAAAATAACGGAGGTAGTAGACCCTAATAAATAAATTCTAGCTTGGTAGTCTAATGCCCTAATTGTGGGTTTTTATTCAAGAGCAACTTAGATTCGAAAAAGTCGAACCAATGCAACAAGTTTTCAATTTGGTTATGCAATGTCCATAACCATTTTTTCTTAAATATTATTTAACACGTTCTTTTTATAGATTTAATTTAAAACTTGGTTCAATAAGCAGAACCAATTTGAGAAACAAAATTATGAATTTTCATTTGAAAATTGGTTCAATAAGATAAGTCAGGTTTTGGATCCTCCATCTAGAATTCTGAAATAACTTTACAAGGTAGGGTTTGGGCGATATTAACCATTGAATGAAAAATCAATGGCTCATATATACTTCCTCTGTTCTTTATTACATGACACAATTGGGTTATGGACACTATTTATACAAGCTCATTTGACTTCATTTTGTGATTTATACTTAAGAAAAAACATAGTCTTGTGAGGTCTTATTAGATTCGTCTCAATAAATAGTTTTTAAATATCAACTTTTTATAACTTTTCCTTATCCATAATTGAAGATATTAGTGATTGAAATCGTGCATTGGCAAAAGTGCTTAAATAATTGTGTCATTTAAAAAAGAACGGAGGAAGTATTATCTTTCCAAAATCCCTCTTAATTCTCACCAACATCCACCCTCTAATTTTCCATTCCCACTAATATGAGTCATTGTATTTAAAATGTATGATTTAGATACAATTCTATCTTATAAAATTTTATTAAAACTTTAGAGGATCCGCACTCAATAAGTCAAGCTAGCCGATTTGAGAAACAAATAGTTTGTTCTGCTAGAGCAAGGAAGGTTGTAGATAATTGAACGAGTCCATACTCTAATCTAATCGGCAATATCAGAAAATTCAAACCAGAACGACTAAACCAAATTAGGAAAAGAGCATAGTAATAATTTAACTAGAAAGAACAGGCCAGACAGGTGAAAAGAACAAAGTCTTAACATTGGTTGGTTATCGATCGATTTCAATTTTGTACGATTATGAGTCGAGGTTGGGTACGTAGCTCACGAGCTTGTTATTGCAGTAGTAATTCATCAAAATAGTTTAAGTATAATTAGAGGTAATTAAAATGTCATTAGTAGACTAATTGGCTAAATAATAGATTAAGGTAGTAATTAACAACTTTTATTATAGTATTACTAATTAATTGAATTTATTTTCCTAAATAGTTAAATTAATTAATTAACCATTGATGATCAATGATTAAATTAATTTGTAGAGTTCGGCAATGTTAATCGGTCTTGTTAATATACATGCATGTACCAATTGTCTGTTGACTCAATGGCCGGTGATTGGGGCTAAACTTGGTAGGGAGGACCGCATGTTCGTTCCCTGCAACAATAATTGGGAGGAGTACTACAAAAAATTGTACCACTAACGAAGGGAAATCCCGTCGCTAAGGGCCAATAATCATTGATTAACGACGAGATTTCTTTTCACGAACCCGTCATAAAAGAGGGTCGTCGTCATTAATGGAAAATCACGTCGTTAAACCGTCGTAAAAAATATTTGCGACGGTTGTTCCCGTCTTTGTTTGGTTGTTAGCACCGCAAAAGCCTTTTGCAACGGGATTTTTGACCCGTCGTTATTAGGTTGTCATTAAAGATACAAATTCTTGTAGTGGAGACTGAAACCTATCGCACATAAAACTCGCCCCGAACCCGAATTAGCCCAAGGGTGAACCGGGTGTATATATATATTCTTAACATGTCTAGCTAGTTATGCTTGTAGATTCTTTGTGTGTAAGTAAAGATTGAACATTAATGAATCTGCTTTGTTTAGATCTAGAAGCCGTTCATGATCTTTAATTATTTCTTCTTCAACAAGTGTAATACTAAAGGTTCAAACTTGTGGAGGTGCATACGTACCCTATTCTTCTTATTGCACTACAAGAATTTTTATCTTTAACGATAACCTAATTATGACGGGTCTAAAATTTCGTCGCAAAACCCTTTTACGACGGGACTAATAACCAAATAAAGACGGGGACAACCGTCGCAAATGTCTTTTACGACGGGTTAACGAAAGGATTTTCCATTAACGACGGTTCCCTTTTATGACGGGTTTGCGGCAGGAAATTCCGTCATTAATCAACGATTATTGGCTTTTAGCGACGGAATTTCCCATCGTTAATGGAATAATTTTTTGTAGTGTCGGTTTTTCTAACGTGTGTACACGGACATTGGGTTAAGTCTCATCTACAATCTTTTGATATCCCAAGAAATTTATTTGATCTCTATGTATTACTATACTACTTGATCTACTAAAAATTAATTTTTAAATATTATGGTCAAATGAAGTCTGTTACTGCATGTATGAGTATTAGATTCTATATCTTCTTTCAAAAGCACAAATCCTAGAATGGTATATGCTCAAATGCTCAATTCGTGCTTGACATTGAAGCCAAAGTTCTTCATGTTCCCATAACGTACACTACATATATATTAATGTAACCCTATCTTCCTCAATAATAGCAATTAAATCTAACTACTACATACAGTACATAATATAATTTATACTCCGTACTACATATAACGCCAGATTATTAACGCCAGACACGTAGTAATTTTGATATCGTATCATGCATCACATACATATATGAATGTACGTACAACTAGTTAACGTGTTGAATATGAATGTAGAAGCAAGGAATAATACCCTAATCGGAAACATGTGGAATATTATATAGTGAAGTAAGAAATAATGGGAATCTAATTTATAATCTCTAAAAAGGAGGAACCAAGTTAAAGATATGCTTTTCATTTAAGAAATGTGAAATTATAATTATAAAATTATGTAATAAGGCAGAAAGTGGGGTGTCCCTTTTTATGAGAAAAAGCTCTTAACTTTCTCACACTTTTGTGGCTGGTGTTTACCACCTTTTCTTGCATTATTTATTTATTAATTGTTACTAGTATATATAATGATGTACTAAAAACACTTACGATATGGCCTTCTTTTTAAAAGGAATTGCCTTTTTTCCGATTCTTGCTTCAGGTAACAAAGCATTTCCCATGCATTATTGATATCCCATTTTTATTATTTTTGTGTATGATTCTTAATGTTACACACATGGAGAGCTCATTTTTAGAATAAAAGTTAGTTGCCTTTTGTTGGTAAATTCCGCATAGAATGTACGGAGCTAGAGTATGGCACATCGATCATCATGTATTCAGTATTCTTCATCTGTTATCTGTATGAAGATAGCTATATATTCATCCCTGATCCAGCCAGCTCGATCGACCTGGGCTGAAAATATATGGGTTTGAACATCCTTATAAACGTGCTTTAGACCGAAATTAAGCCCGATCCAAAAACTCTTTCGCTTATGCCGGAAAACCTGCCCTAATTTAGCAGGTTTTGGCAAACTTGTAAATTTTGACTGAACTCGTTATGCTCATTAAACCTCTCAAGTAATGTAACTTATTAGGGTATGGCAATTTGCAACACCTTCCATGAAACCTCACCAACACGCAAAAGTTTGGTGAAATCGAGTGGTTGATATCACTTGTCAATTGAAATCATCCTTTGAACATCCATAACCGATGTTAGGTAGAACAGCTTAAACTTCAGTTGTTGAATGTATAGTCTAGCTTGCATCATGTTCGTGTTCGTGTTCGTGTTCATTGCATGGTTGTTGCCTTGTTGGGATCAGGCCAAAAACAGAAATATGTGTTATAATTATCTTTTACCTAGTTGTCTAACGTCATGAATGATTGATAAGCATTTGTTGAAGTTATCAAGTATAAAGCTCGAGTAGTACGTAGCTACAGGGTTCACTCCCCAAACAATCAACCCCAATAAACGAACAAGCTAGTCCCAAAGCAATCACAATCCCCTTCATCACCCCCTCTGACCCGAACCTCCCCTGCTAATATCATCCAAACATCAAACATATTTGGGCCACTTTTAAGGCCCAAAAACACCTCCCCCTCCAACTCGTCCAACTCTAAAACCAATCTTTCCTCCAGATTTTTAGGAATCCATCACCTAACATTAAAGACATACATGAAAAGAAATGAGCAAAGGGATCAACGAAAAAGAAATACCATCGAAAATTACCATCCCAAACCCACCTCCTTAACCGCCACAAAACCCCTCTTCAGAACCCATCAATAATTCTATAGATGCTCTTGCCTTGGCAGACCAACTTGGGCTCGCTTTTAATGGGCCTCAATCTTTCCTGCAATCACGCGTTTATAAAATAGAACAGGTGATCAATCTGGCCCTAGAAAAAGCCATAGGCGACCCATGACCCCAAACTCAACCGTCAACACTTTGACTAGGTGGCATCCCAACAATAACCCCCCATCCTATTAAACCTACTTCCAACATTATCATGATAACCCTGTCTTGGAATATTAGAAGTTTTAGGGCCAGAAAAGAGCCGCCAAACTTGATTTTTATCCAAGAAACGATGTTCGAAAACCTCAACCATAAAATCATTCGATCCGTTTGGAGTGACAACAATGTGCAATGGGTCTCAAGCCCATCAGTGAGGAACTCAGGAAGCCTCTTATCACTGTGGACCGGTTACAAGAATTCGTTTTGATGGAGTCCTTCCTTTGCAATCAAAACTAGATAGAAATGACGGGTACCATACTCTCTATTAGCCTAAAATGCACCCTCATCAACGTTTATAACTTATGTGACATTGATGAAAGAGCCAAAACTTGGATCGAGATCATTGAATATCATAACACTTAGTCCCTCCCTTGTCTCATAATGGGAGACTTCAATGAAGTCCTGCATGCCAGCAAAAGAGGGAGCAACACAATGTCAAGTGTAGGCTCAAATTCCTTCACATCCTAAATTATTTTACACAGACACACAGTAGCATCTATTCGGAAACAAAAAAAATTGTATTGACAACCTCATCATTGATAGAATACCAATATCCGGTATCCCGAAGGGATAAGGAGGGAGGCCAACCGATATTTCAAAAATATTTCCAAGGAGGAATTTTCTCAGAGACCCACTTTCAACAGTCTTGACTTCAAAACTCTATCTCTAGAACAAGCCCAACTCCTCACAATAAATTTTACTCATGAAGAGATTAACTCGGCAGTTGCTTCATGTGACTCAACAAAAGTCCTAGGCCCATGGAAGATGAGTTTTTGGCCGATAGCTTGGTTATTTATATTGAGAGGAAATTAACAAAGACTTATACTATAAAGTCTATTATTGTTGATTTTAAATTGTTGAAAGAGCGACGAGCATTACTGTAATTGTGTTAACTCAAAATGAGATTGTGATACTAAGTTTTTAAGGCTTATGTTTCATCTTTTACCTCCATAATTTTTTGTTTAAAATATTTATTAACTATTACTTTCGTGTATACTTTTATCTGGTTCAGTTTTCATTGACCCTGGAAGAAAATCTTTCAAGATTCGCCACTAAGTGTACAAAACTTTTAAGACCATATGAAGTAATTAGTTAACGGGTTAACATTAATTGAAAAGGTTTTTCTACTCAATTTATGGTTGCGAAAAGTTTGGGTTGGGTCACAGACTACTAGCTTGGTTGCGGGGCTAAGGCTGAAATATGCTGCCTCGATAATGGGCAGGGCCCAACCCACTTTTTCGATGACCAGAAATGTCTGTTTCTTTTTTTTTTTTTTGGTTACTTAAAGCGACTTAAGAAATACAGAGTATAGGCGATGACAATTGAATCAATTTGTAATTAACTTTAGGACGGGTTTCTGTTTCTTTGGTGTCATTTACACTTCACTTAATACCAGATTATAAATTAATTAATTGACATTAAAGTTATTTATTTTGTCCAACACACAAATTTAACATTATTCATCTGAATTATCAAAACATGATATTTTAAAAGGTACTATGATCCGTATGCCGGTTTGTATACATATACTTCATCCATTTCAAAATAATTACCTCTTTTTTTACTTTTACGTTTACCTAACATAAAACTTTAATACGAAGTATTAATAATTACTATGAATGTAATAGTAAATACTATAAAAAAAAGTTGATATATTTAAAATATACATTAAGTCAAACCCAGTAACATTTATATAATAGTAATACTTGACAAACTCACTGGACCATACACAAGGCCGTACATGAGATGAGATTGACCATATATAAGTCGATGGGGTTTCATCCTAAAACCAATTGGTGATAGGTGGAGTTGTCCACCAATCTTATATGTTAGTCAACCTCCCTCTATTTTTTCATGTGGGACAATAAGTCACAACTCACATGTGGTTTTATCTTCTCAACATTCCCCCTCACATGTAAGCATATCTTATTTCTTGCAATTTGGATTAGGTTACTACTTCCTCGTTGGGCCTTCTTTGGTCTTCCAACATGAGGTCAAACGGCCCCTACTTGGGGCAATCAATTATGTTGAATTTTTGGCCCAGACAGATCTTTAAATCCTCTCCATCTTGCATTCTCAATTCATTGGGCCTCCCTTCTTTTTGGAATCTTGGGTGTTGATAATGGGCCAAGAACGTCAGCTCTGATACCATGATAAAATCACCGGTCATGCACAAGCCCGTACATAAGTTGATATTGACCACATATAAGCCTGGCGAGGTTCCATCCTATCACCAATTGATTTTAGGATGGAACTCCGTCCGACATATATGTGGTCAATCTCTTCTCATGTACGAGGTTGTGTATGACCCGGTAAGTTTATCAATACTTGTGTTTCATTTATGAGTAGAAGGTTATGGTTATAGTAAGTTGAATGAATAGTGTCAAAAAATCAAAATAATGCAATTATTTTGAAATAGAGGTAGTATATAAACCTCATGTATAACGTTTGGTAAGGTGTAAAACGTTTTCATGTAAAACGATTTCATGATAAAACAATTTCAAATAAACCTTATGATTACACTAAGGCTCCGTTTGGTATGGTGTAAAACGTTTTCATGGAAAACGATTTTCCCCTTTCCAATCATTTTGCGTTGTTTGGTTGGGTGAGGGATGGATGGAAAACAATTTTCCATGACTCCCTAAAAGGTGGAAAACCCTTTTCCATTTGAAAGGGAGGGAAACCACTTTTCCTTCTTTCCTCTCCTTTCTTCCCCTCAATCTTCACCATCTTCTCTCATTTTCCTTTTAAGGTACCAAACAAAGGAAAACTAGTTTGGAATTGTGTTTTCCCTTAAAAAATGTTTTCTATGGAAAATCATTTACAATGAAAAATTTTACGCCTTAATTACCAAACGGAGCCTAACTGTACACTCCATAAATATATTAACCATGACCAAGATTTATTACTTATATCATTACTTTAATTGGTGTGGGGTTAATATTAATACATTATCTATTAAGAAATAGAAGAAATACAAGTATACAACTAAAGATCGGAAGGCTAAAAAAACATGGGCTCGCAATCGACAATATAAGGTGATGGGAAACCCTTCCTTGGGATTGACGGTAAGGACCAAAAGAGGACTAGTTTGTCTTTGGAGAATAACAAGGTAAACATTCTTTTAATGTTCCTTTATCTTTATATGATGAGTGGGATATACATTGAGAGTTACATTACTTAGCACAAAGAACCATGAAAGATTTCAAAAACAGCATAATTATTAATTGAAGATCAAGTTACAGAAATTCATCACATGATCATATATATTGTACTGTAATTTTACTCCCCAGAAAGAAGAGTCATTGTCAAGTAAATAACTAAAGGCAAACAAAAATGGAGCAATCAAGACAAAGTTTCAACACTGTAAATAATTTAACTTTAAGTTTTATCTTTTACAGACTTTAATTAAAGATGATGAACGTACTGCTACGCTACATGTATTGGTTGGCCTCTTTATTTCCATCAAAATAAGGGAATCCCATTTCCATTTCCATTTCCATTTCCATTTCAAACCAATCATGAGTGAATAATTAGAGTATTGATTGATTAATTAAGAAGATACAGAGTACGTAGTAGTATATGCACAAATTAAGAAGATACGTGGTATATGCACAAATTTGGGTAAGACAGTAGATGAGTACGTTGAAAACGAAAGTAATGGGTTCCTCCATTGGCCTTCTAGAATATTATATGACTATATTGGCCTTCTAGAATTATATAGAAGGGCGGAGCTAGGGGGTGGCTGACGGGGGTCATGGCCACCTCTATGAGATGTATAAATACGAAGTACTACGTACTAAATATGCATATGAATACACATGTCTATCGGAGTATTGCTCAAGTGGTAGTTTTGCCTAGAAATTTAGTTATTGTTGGGAGATTCGGGGTTCAATTCCAATAAAACATACTTTGTAATTTTTTTATTATTATTTTTTTGTTTTACATTGTTATAAAAGTTCTATATTAAGTTTTGGTCCCCCAATGTATAATTTCTGATTCCGCCTCCTTACACCACAATAATAGTATCCTATATAGTCACATACTATTTTTGTTTGTATGCTAAAAAACAATACGAAGTAATTTGTCACACTATTGTAAAATTAAACTTATACGGAGTACTTAGTATTATTATGCATGGATTAACCATAAAAATTTTAAAAGTTTTGTTAGTAGGGTACAGTTAATCATGTAAATTATTAGGTGTAACCATGTGCACCGTATATCCGAGGGTATTTTTCATGTCCATGTGTGGTCCCTCTCACATTTTCTCATCACATGTAAGGGTAAAATATGAAAGGGTGCACCGTACACCCGAGTGTACTATTTTCTAAGTTAATCAAGTTAAAAAATGTATATTTAAGTAAAACAAGACGTGGCAACTATTTTTGAACGGAGAAAACTTATACGAAGTACGTTGATACCTAGGTCGATCTTATGACAATTTTGTCTCCGACTAATGGCTTAAGAACGGGTCAAAAGGACTGAGAAAGGGCGTGACATAGAGATTAAAGCTTAAAGATATTAAGAATCTGTTGATCTAAAACTGTAGATGGCGACTTTGATTTTTTGGGGAGAAATGATGTGAAAGGGATTAAGGGACCAGGGGTTTGTTTGATTGGGCCTTTTGTCACGTTAACCAAATCATCAAGAATTTAACCGGTTAATTTGTGTTTGTTAATCAAGGCCCAACCCGACCCACCAAAGAAGCCCAAGTCGCATAAAAGTTGTTGGATTATAACAGAATGTAAACAAGATCAACTGAGAATGCCAATAAGTTTTTTCCTAATGTCACTAAGACCTTGCTGAACTAAATTAAACTGAAATTAACTTATCTTAACTTAACAGAATAAATAATAAATAATAAATATTCTCTCCGTATTTTAAAAAGAGATATATTTTCCTTAAATGATCGTATTTTAAAATAGATTCACTTTCCTTTTTTGACATGTTTTGGTCCTCATTTCCAATTATATTAATATTTCTCTATTTCTCGTGCTCCTCACACTTACTCACATCATCTATTTACTATAATAAATCATTTACCCACTACCCCACTTTCATCTTATTTTATTAAATTCAATGCACTCTCCTAAAATTATGTGTCGGTCGAAGTGTATCTATCTTTTGAAATACGGAGGGGTTGATAAATAATAAATAATATAAAATAAATCATAAATAATAAATATAAATAAATAATAATAATTATTATTATTATTAAATAATTATTAATCTCTAGTTAAGTACAAAATAATAATAAAAATGTTAATTAATAACTAAATAATAAATAATTAATAACTAAAGAAAAATTAATAACTAAATAACTATATAATAAATAATAATAATGTAATTAATTACTAAATAATTAAAATAAATGATAAATATTAATTATAGTTAATAAATAAATAATAAATAATTATAACTAATTATTAATTATCCGTAATTAATTACTAAAAATAATAATAAATGATAAATACTAATTATAGTAATTAATAATAAATAATTAGTTATACGTAGTATATAATAATAATAATAATAATAATAATAATAATAATAATAATAATAATAATGGTAACACGGCTGCTGCTAACATTCGTTCTTTTCTTTTTCATCGTTTGTGTTTTTCTTTGAATAAAGGTGTTGGAGGCCAATTAGTGGCTAGGCTCCCATCCAACTTTGTGTAATCGTTTCTTTATAATAATAATAATAATAAATAATAATAATAATAAATAATAATAATAATAATAATAAGTAATATAATAATAATAATAACAATAAATATTATTATTATTATTATTATTATTATTATTATTATTATTATTATTATGGGAAACCACCAAAACGTTACAAGCTTAACAAGCTACAAAGATAAAGTAAACTACAAGAAGTTGGTGGGTAGTCGAGATACAATCTGGGCCCCCACTCCTCTAGCTATAGCGAACCCGATCCTGCTGAAAATGTGGGCAGCTGCCCGTGCCCCAATGTCTTGAGCCTTGGAGTACGTCTGGACCCGCTTCAGCAACGAAACAGCCCCTTTCTCTAATTCCCCAAAAGAAGAGAAGGAAAAAGGAAAGAAACCGTAACCCAAAGCCCTACAACGTCCTTATTACTTTATATTAATATTATTATTATTATTATTATTATTATTATTATTATTATTATTATTATTATTATTAAGTTGAATTGAACTGAATTGAACTGCACTGCACTGAACTGAATGCTCCTAAACTCAACTGAACTGAACTGTGAAATAGGTCATGAAACTGAAATTAAGCAAAAAGAACAGGGCCTAATTTTCATTTCAAATGACCAAAAAACTCTAGTCTAGGGTGGCAATATCACCCCAATTCGACCGATATCCAAACCACCCGAACCGCATATACGACCGAAAATTCGATAAAACACGGATGTTAACGGGTGACGGGTGGATCGGGTGATGGATCAGGTCGGATTTGGGCCGGGTGAAGGATCATCCAACCCGTCACCCGGTTCACTATCCGACCCATCCATCCATCCGCTTAAATAAATAATTCGTTTTTACTACTATTACTTAATTATTAATAAAAGTATATAAATATATACGTATTACATTGATAGATTAGTACTTCATACATCCACCGATTTTTAATACTTGCAACATTTGTGATTTTTACACTATTCACATATTCTACTTTGACCATTATTAGTGATTTATACGTAAGATAAAGCATAGTCATGTGGGATCTTGTTAGATTCGTTTTAATGTGTATTTTCATAATATTAACTTTTTATATTTTTTACTTAAAGAGAATAAAAGATGATAATAATAATCAAAGTTGTGCATTGACATGCGTAAAAGTGACAAACATTGCGAGTAAAAACGGACAAAAGAAGTACAAATTAAGGCTTTTAATGGATATTATTTAATTAGGCATCTAATTATTACCTAATGTTTTAATTTGCAACCCCCAAAATAAACCTATTGTTTTATTTATAGTTGGATGAAATAAATTATTTTTTTGAATATTATTTAATTAGGCATATACCTAATGTTTTAAATTTGCAGCCCCCAAAATAAACCTACTCCGTATTGTTTTACTTAAAGTTGGATAAAATACATTATTTTTGTGGATCCGTATGTAATGGGCAATAGCGTTTTAGGCTATTTTATAAATAAAAATTTATCAAAATTTTAATTCACAGTCCAATATTAACAAATATTCCTTATTACTTTATATTAATATTATAAGTAAGTTCACTATCTGTTTAATTACACACGTTAATCATCTGATCCACCCTATTCATCTGCAGATGATGGATGGGTCGGATGTGGATAAAAATGGTCTTGAGTCGGGTTGGGCATCGGGTCGAGCCCACGGGTGTAGCCCTAAATGGTCTGCCCACTCTCCATCGTGTCGGCCCGGGGCAGACCAAAAAGTTCAAAACATGCTCAGGCCCGGCCCTGGCTCACGGTTTGTCGGGTCGTCATGCCTAAGCCTAACTTTACTAAATTTAGTGTGCTTTTTCGTGCCGAATCGAATCGTGTCGTGCGTATCTATTGGATTATCAACCAATTTTGATTATCAGTTATTCGCTTATCAAATTTATGGTCCGTGTAAAGTTATACGGAGTATTCATATTAGGTACTCCCTTCGTCCCAGATTAGTTGTTACACTTTCCTTTTTCGTCCGTCCCAGATTAGTTGTTACACTTCTAAATTATATAGGATTTAATCTCTTAGGATAATTGATGTATATTAGACTTATAGTCATATTAGGACTCATTGTAATCCCTATATATATTTGATCTATGAAATACACTCCAATCTAAGGAGTTTCTCATAATCTAGCATGGTATCAAAGCTACGGTTATAACCCACGGTTTCCACAAAATACAATCTTTATTTTTCTTCTTTTCTTCCACAAAATACAATCTTTATTAGTCTTGTTTCCTGGGAAAATTAATTCGCCAGCATCTTGCTTCCGTTGCTTCACTCGGTGCTTGTCCCCCAAGTCTGCCACATCACGCGCCAACAAATTCCTTAATTATTGCCCCCCACTCTAACCCACCATGCCTGATGACAACCAACCCACGGGTGACACCAAGCCACCAAGCTTGACCGAGTACCACCCTGCCCTCAGAGTCAATAATATCAAGAATGCAATCCCTTTGGTTCTTGATCGTGAAAAGGTACAATACTCAAACTGGGTTGAATTATTTGAATGTCATGCTCATGCTTTTAATGTTCTAGATCACATAGATCCTAAAACTCCTAAACCTACCGATATTTCGGACACTATGTGGAACCGTCTTGACTCGATTGTGAAACAATGGATGCATGGTACTATTTCTTATGATCTCTTGCAATCTATCTTGTGTCGTGGAGACACGGCATTACAAATCTGGAACAAACTTAAAGGGATTTTTCAAGATAACAAACACTCCAGGGCAGTTTATCTTGATAATCAATTTCTACATTGCACTTAAATAATTTTGCGGATGTTAATGCTTATTGTACTCAATTAAAAGTTTTGGCAGATCAATTGGCTAACGTCGACCAACCCGTGTCGGAACAAAAATTAGTCTTACGTCTTGTTGCAGGTCTTGTCAATACTGATTTTGATACGGTGGCTACCATGATCCAACAAACGGATCATCTCCCTACCTTTGAAAATGCCCGAAATAGACTCTTAGCCGAAGAGGAACGTCGTTCTCATGATACTAGCGGTTCACACACCGCATTTGTCGCCCAACCAGCGCTAGTGGCTGCACAACCACACAACCAGCCAGCCTACAACCCTGGCGGCGACGATAGGGGTGGTGGTGGTCGGGGACGCGGCCGTGGAAGGGGTAGAGGTCGTGGTCGTGGAAGGGGAACAATCATCAACCCAATAATCATCAACCCAACAATCATCAACCCAATCCTCAAGCTGCCCAATCCAATGTCCAACAACAGCCTTGGGCCGACCCAAATACATGGCCTTGGCGGCAGCAACAGTGGGCACAACCCCCCCTTCCTTAACCTCAACAACAAAGGCCCAATCAACAGCAACAGTGGGCGCAACCCAATCCTGAATATTATTTTCAAAACTGAATTTAAATTATTTTTTTCGGACTTTATTAATTCATAATTCTATTAGGAATCAATTTTGGAGAAAAAGAGTTTAATCAACTTAAAATTATTTTAAAAATCCGAAAATTACTTTTAGTATTTTATAAAATCAGTTTTATATAATAATATATTTATGATAATATATTTCGGATTTATTTTGGAAAAATAAGATAATTCTATTTAAAATTGGATTTTAAGAGTTTTACCAATTCAAAATTCCCTTAAAATCCGAATTCTTTGAGATAAATTCTGAAAATTTCATCTTAATTAATTATTCAAGCCTCTGTTTAAAATTTCGTGATCTTATCTTTTGTATTTCTATTTTAAAAAAGTTTACTCTAAACCGAATATCACCAAAATCATGACTAGATTCAGAATCCTATCTTAGCTTAAACACAAACCACGGCCATACCCCTTAGGGTTCCATTCTAACCCTAACCCTAATCCTATACCTATAAATACCCCCTACTTCATTCATCATTCCTCACATCAAAAGTTGAGAGTTTTCCCAAGCCCGCTCTTAAACTTATTCTCCCTCTTTGGCTCTAAACCTTCTTACCTAAAACCCTTATACAACCACCACGACACCCCCGTCGTGCACTCCTTGCCGCTGACGTCTACCTTTTGGTGTCGTGACTTCAACACCCCAATTGTTTTCAAAGCCTTCTTTTTTTTACGGTCAGTTTTTACCATTTAAACTCTTCTAAATTAATGCCGTAATTTTTAAAAGAGTATTTTTAAACCATGAGTTCGAAATTTTGATTTATAATACTGTTATTATGAATGCATAACTCATGAATTAAATTTAAGTCCATTAGATTTATTTTTATTAATTTAATTGTTTAATCATGAACTAATTAGGGTTTTATTTATTAATTGTTAGGAACTCGTGAGTGATCCGTAGCAGGATCAAACTAATCTTTGTGTGAGGTGTTATTTAATCAAGGTACGTATATGTGGCTAGATTGTTATAGATTGAAATCTATGTATGGTTTGATTATTAACTTCGAATTATTAATTGTTTTCAAATTGAAAATTGTGAATTAGTGATTTTGAATTGTTTCTTGATTTGTGAAAATTGTTTGAGGAATTTTGAAAGGTTAAATATTTTTCTTGATTTTAATATGATGATGTATTTGTTCAAGTTGTGTTTGAAATAGTTTGTTTGGTTTTGATGAGTTATAAATCTTTATTTCAAAATACGTTGTTTTCTTTAAAAATACGTTTGATTAAATAAAAGGAGGATTGTTAGTTTATCATATGGTTGGAACTGGGTGGTCTTTAATGACATTATTATACTTTTATAAAGTATCAAGTTGGAATGGACTTCATGGAACTTTTATGTTCATACGCATCACTTGTTGTGTAAGTCGAGGGTCACTTGTTGACTATTATTTGGTTAGTACCCCAATGTATATATTTGTGATGGAATACTAGATTGGGGGTGTGCACATTTAGGAAGGAAGGGGAGATAAGAAGAGGTGTTTGATTTTCATATTCTAATTGGAATCTATTTTTGGAAAGTTTTTACTTTTGGAATATTGTTATATTTGGGAAGTTTATATATTGGGAATATTTCTTTTCGTGGAATGTTTATACTTTTGAAAAGTTTCTATTTTGGAAATCTTAATTCTTGAAATGTTTATTCTTTTGAAAAGTTACTATTTATGGAAAGTTAATATTTATGAAAAGTTACTATTTATGGAAAGTTACTATTTATGGAAAGTTTCTAATTTTGGAAAATGAATCTTCTATGATTTCAATTAAGAAAGTTTGAATTAAATGGTTTGTGAAAGTATGTTCAACTATATATAAATGTTTTACATGTCTTGCATATATTCGTACTTAGCTTTTGCTAACCCGTATTTCCTATTTGTTTTGGCTTGGCCCTGTTCACCTTTTGGTGAGCAGTTTTCAGGAACTTGATGTGATGATGTGACATGCTTGCATACGGGATTAATGGAGAGTTCACTAGTTAGGATTTATTTTTCTAAGTTGGTTTCATTTGTGAGTTCAGATTTTAGTATTTAAAGTTCAAGGGTTTATCGAATATACACTATTATTATTTCGATTATTATTATTCAATAAAGAAAAGTATTTGAGTTATTCCGCTGCATTAATTGAGTTAATTAGCATAGAATTAACACAAGGACATAATTGGAATGCGGTGATGTAAGATGAATATGATGCTTTAATTAATACAAGGACATGAGAATTAGTGCCTAAGACTACGGGGGTGAATATTGTTAATTGCATGTGGATTTTTTCTCATAAAGAAAATGATAAAGGTGACCTTCTAAGGCACAAAGCTAGACTTGTTTGTGATGGCAGGTCACAAGAAAAAGGAGTTGATTGTGATGAAACCTTTAGCCCGGTGGTCAAACCGGCGACCATTCGCACCGTTTTGGGCCTTGCTATGGCAAGGCGTTGGTCTATTCACCAACTTGATGTCAAAAATGCCTTTTTACATGGAGATCTCCAGGAGACAGTCTATATGAATCAACCACCAGGTTTTGTTGACCGACGAACTCCCAATTATGTCTGTTTGCTTCGTAAGGCACTTTATGGCCTAAAACAGGCCCCTCGTGCATGGTACCAACGGTTTGCACATTTTCTACTACTGACGGGATTTGTTATTGCAAAAAGTGACACATCTTTATTTACTTTTAAGCATGGTGATGATATGGCTTACTTATTACTTTATGTGGGTGATATAATATTGTGCATATCATCAGATGCTTTTCGTGACAGGTTGATTTCTCATTTGCAAATCGAATTCCCGATATTTGATTTGGGGCCCCTGAATTATTTTTTGGAATTTCTGTCTCCCGTACTCCTTCTTATATGCTTCTCTCTCAGGAAAAGTATGCACAGGAAATTTCGGAACGTGCAGGCATGGGGACTTGTAAGCCTGCTGCTACTCCTGTTGATACAAATGCAAAACTTAGTGCAGATTCAGGTCCTCCTGTGGCGGACCCGAATCAGTACCGCAGTCTGGCAGGTGCTTTACAGTACCTTACATTTACTCGCCCTAACATTGCCTATGCGGTACAACAGGTGTGTCTTTTTATGCATGATCCACGGGAGCCTCATTTGTATGCATTAAAGCGCATCTTGCAGTATATTCAGGGCACCATTGATCACGGATTACATTTATATCCTACATCTACTTTGCGCTTGATTACATATTCTGATGCAGATTAGGGTGGGTGCCTGACACTCGCCATTCCACTTCCGGATATTGTTGTTTCTTAGGTGACAATCTTATTTCTTGGTATTCGAAGCGTCAACCTACCCTTTCTAGATCAAGCACAGAGGCAGAATATAGAGGCGTCGCAAACGTCGTTGCAGAGGCATGTTGGCTACGTAACCTCCTTCTAGAATTACATTGTCCTCTACGTCAGGCCACCATCGTTTATTGTGATAATGTCAGTGCTATTTATTTATCTAGCAACCGGTTCAACATCAGCGCACCAAATATGTGGAGATGGACATCCACTTTGTTCGTGAGAAAGTGGCGTTGGGTCACGTACGAGTGTTGCACGTTCCATCGCGGTATCAGTTTGCAGACATTTTCACTAAGGGCCTTCCACGACAGTTGTTTTAGGATTTTAGATCCAGTCTTAGCGTACGACCTCCTCCCGCTATGACTGCGGGGGTGTGATAGAGATAGAAATATACTAGGATTTAATCTCTTAGGATAATTGATGTATATTAGACTTCTAGTCATATTAGTATTCCTAATGATATTAGGACTCATTGTAATCCCTATATATTTGATCAATGAAATACACTCCAATCTAAGGAGTTTCTCATAATCTAGCAATATTGTCTCTCTCTTCCCACTAATTTTTTTTTTGTCCCCACACCCTTTCTCATTCAATTAAAAAAAAATACCCCACTAACTCTGATCACATCTATTTTTTCAATAAAATAACAATTGATAAGCAAACAACCACTTATCACCTAAAACTTTGTGCAAAGATAAGTGTAACGACTATTTTGGGACAGAGGAAGTAGTAATTTATTAGGCCTGCACTCTTTTAAACTTATTTTTATAAGTTTTAACTTATAAGTATCTTATAACTAACTGGGCAATTACTAGCAGTAACCAACTAACTATAATAACTAGCAACTACTAAAACGCTTATGAGTAACTACAAATTATTAACTACTACAAATGGTTCAGAATTCACTAGTCTAACTGCTATAAGTAG
This sequence comes from Spinacia oleracea, assembly GCF_020520425.1. NCBI lineage: Eukaryota > Viridiplantae > Streptophyta > Magnoliopsida > Caryophyllales > Amaranthaceae > Spinacia > Spinacia oleracea. The sequence continues at coordinate 24,350,330 of NC_079491.1, read as the reverse complement.
ATTAATATTGACGTACTACAAATGGTTCAGAATTCACTAGTCTAACTGCTATAAGTAGATTAATATTGACGTTACATACTTATAGACTTATAGTGTTATACAATGTAGGTTTGTACGTAATCTCATATTCTTATTGGTCTTATACGATTGCTACTAGTCTGCTACGAATTATAGTCCAATAGATATCTTAACAATCTGAATGATAAACATTTCATTCTAGCCTTATCATCATTATTGATTATTAATCTAAGTGGTTGTTTCGTTGTGTACTTGTACTTATATGTCTTATACGGAGTATTCAATTAAACCTATCTAAGTTTTATCTGACCCTATAATTATCTGATCCAAATTTGACCAGAATTCAAAATTATCAGTAAAAAGGCTCATACCCGATTCTACAAGACCCAAATCAAAAATTTATCCTGACACAAAGATGACTATAACTGAACCCGACCTACATTCAAAATGATATACAAACTGAACCAAACTTGACCTGCTCGAAGTCTCGAAGATGATATGCATGATAGAATAACCCATCACAACCCCGCCAGATCATGACCTGAGATCAAAGACGACGACCAACCAGAATTCGCCATAAGTAATCGTTTTGACAGCTCAGTGCATCTTAGATGTGTAGCACGTGCTAATACTCTATGGAGCAAAAGAGACACGCAACGTAGTTTGCTAAGTGGCGTTTCGATTCAAGTCTCCATATTATTTCTTCCCAACGGCCCAAGTGCCCAACCGTTAATTGTACTACAAGTACGTATTATTGCTTAGAAGATCCAACAATAAAAATGCTTAGTAATAGTCTCACTTTTAGTGGGCAATTAATTTGGACAGATCCAGCAGGTCTTATTGTATGGGGTTGGGCTTGGATAATGATAGGAGTTGGATGCATATACAAGGGTTGAGAAATCGGTTACAATCAACTCACCGAAATGGTGTTTAAAAAATTTCTCGATTTTGCTTTCAAAGACACAATCCCTAATACCGGGGCTAAGAAAATGTGTCCTTGTTTGAAGGGTCGAAATTACATCGACCATAATCGAGAGACAATGCATGCTCATCTTTTCCGAGTAAGAATGGAGTCTGACTATAATCCGTGGATATTCCATGGAGAAGAACAATTCCTTGACATGGGAAACATGGAAATGTCTGAGGAGGAAGGTGATTTGTTTGATGATGAAGATCCTCTCGTATCAGAGGAGATAGTTGCTTTGGTGCATGATGCTACAAATGTAATGCCCGAGAATTTGAATGATAGAGATGAAGAGGATAAAGACCATGCTGAAATTCCTGATAAGTTTTGTAGGTTGATGAAAGATGCAGAAGAAGAATTATAGGTGATCTTTATGGAGGTTGTAAAAGAACTTTTGAAAGCAATGTGCAAAGATTTGTAATAGTTTATGGTATGAATTATGTCTATTGTCTTATCTCAGGTTCCTGCCTACCCATCAGATTTTTTTTTTAAAAATAAATTAGTTATCAAAGAGGGCGAGTTTAGTTGTTGTATTTGATTTTGAACAAAGAGGGCGAAACAATTTCCCTTCTTGATTTAAGAGGGAGAACAAATGTATTATGCCGTCCTTGATTCCTACCAAAGAAGGAAAATGTGGATGCCTTTCTTGATTATAACAAAGAGGGCGAAAAAAGTTTCCATATTAGATCTCAACCAAAGAGGACGACTTTTAACATTTACCCTGAAAATCTAATACAACGGCAATAACAGGGCGACCTTGAGGGCCGGGCGATTCTAAGGTCGCTCTTATAGCTTAGCAGGGTGATATTTTGATCTAAAAGGGCGACTTTTTTCGCCCTCTTTGTTCTTATATGTTGTAGTGTAAATGAAGAGAGAGGGTCGAAAATAATCTACTTTCCGAAGAAATTAGACTATTTTCGACCTACAATGGCTAAGAAATCAAATCCTAGGAAGGAGAAAGGGAGGGAGGAGGGGAGAGCGGCGAGAGGTTTTTTGTCGAATTAAATTTTTGTGCTCACTGGCGGAGTTAATGTATAAGTGACCACTTTTGCCCGAATTTTTTTTGTTAATTTTTTATTAATTTGTATTAAAAATTACTTAATTTAGTTAATTTTTCATTAATTTTTAATAGTGAACTACTGCCAAGTGCCAACATGACATAACCCGTTTAATTAAATAGGTCGGTTAATATTGAGATTCATAACACGAGATTGATATGACTCAATCAGTGTAAAAGATCAATTATATTTTTAATGTATTTGGTGTTAAACCTTTAGAATTAGATCAACTTTATTGAAAAACACGACATGAAAGTGTCACAAAAATTATTTTCATGAGTTTCTGATCAGTTAATTATACGGGTAAACAGGACACGAGATAATTAATTAAACAAGTCGAGTTAGTGTTAAAGTTCTTCTATCCATTTATTACTTGACAGGAACACGATCCAACATGATACTTTTGTCACCTCTATCATCAACCCTCGATTGGATAACACATAACCGAAATGTGGATGTTCTTATCAATTTATGTATGTCATACACACAAAAGCGTTTGTCTTGAAAATTTGACTCTTAGTCCTGTTCTTTTAGATTGAATAAATATGTACGAAACAAAGGATCTGAATTAAGTTAAATTGAACTTATTAGACCTAAACTGAAATTAGGGAAAGAAAAAGAGGGACTTAGTACTTTTTTTTTTGGTGCGAATGAGCCACAAGGGCAATATAAATTACAAATGGGGGCGGGGGGATTCGAACCTGAGACCTATTGTACACAGGCCCTCAGTCTTAACCACTAGGCCAAGACATCATTGGTAGGGACTTAGTACTTTAGATGCACACAATTACACTAATTAAATTATTTTCTTTAAAACATAGCTTAACCTTTAGTTAGGATCTCATTAGATAATGAAAATGAACTAATTTCTTTCATCTTTTTTTTTTCTTTACTTTTCTTTTTCAATAATGATGGTAAATAATGATATCCCATTTCTCCACACTCCTTTGGAGTGGAAAAGCCCCCTTTACCGTTGCATACTCAATCATCTCTCTGTCTTCTTTACCACTCACCTACTCTCACACTCCTAACCAAACCTCCAAAGCAAAAAGGAAAAGCCAACACAAAAACCCAAAAAAAACAACCAAACAACCATGAGTGGCTTCAGCAAGCTTGGCATTACACTCACTTCAGTCTTCTCTTTCCTACTCTTTGCTCTTCTTGCCGAGATCCTCTACCTCTTCTGGCGTCGCCGACAACAATCCCACCGTAACAACAGCCGCATTGAGCCTGCCGGAGCTGCAACTCAGGCACAATTACCCACCTCAGCCGCCCTTCCACACTCAGAACTCTTCAAAATCGAGGGATTTTACGGCCCTCCTTCGAGGGTTCTTTTCACCATCAAGGAAGAAGAAAGAGAAGAGCTCGAAACTGAGCTTGTTACTGTTTTAGGAGAGATGAAAAGTGGGGTTAGTTTGGGTGAGCATTTTGGTGATTTCCAGTTTCATGATCACTCGTCTGAGGTTATTATTATGGTCGATGACGATGATGAAGCTGATTTCGAGGTTGAACCGCCTTTCTTAACTCCTTGCACTTCTCCGCCTTACTATACTCCGTCGCCTTCTCCGCCAAGAGAGAGGAGTTAGTTGATCACCGACAATGCGTTAATTCCTCTTACCTCATGTTTAATCACTTTAACTTCACTTTTAGGGAAATAGATTAGTTAATTAATTATGTAGTTGATGAATGTATAGGAAAGTGGTTGTACTATTTATTAACTAGGAGTGCCTTTTATTTTCTAGTGAACAAAGAAAGTGTTGGATCTAGAATATTTTTGTTGAGTTCCTGTTAATTCAATTCATTAATTTTGGTTCTTAATTCGATCGGTATGATTCATTCTAACATGAAATATCCTTCACATCATAAAGATTCTATAGATAGTACAATACCACCGGGTCTACTAATTGTGTCTCTTGACTCTTGAGTCGCTGCGGGTATGTAAAACACACATGAGAATTATGAATTTATGATTTGTTTAATGCAGTGACGGAGTCGGGATTTTAAAGTTGGATTTCGTAAATTAGCAAAATTACAATGTGAACCAAAAAATATGACAAGAACAATAAGTTTTATAATTTTTGTTTTTATTTGAAATGTTAGTGGGCCATCTTTGATCCAACACCGCTTCACCACTGATAATGTATTGCATGAAAGATTATCAAACGTACTCTAACTATTTAGGTACGTCGGTTTGTAATATAAGTTGTCGTCCTATCTTTATCGTACAAATAGCTCAAAAAATAGCTATTAGTAGTTGATAGCGAGCTAAATAGCGTATTTGTACTTGCATAGTTGCATGTTTAGTCTCGTTTTGATTGAAATAGATATATATGGGTGATTAGAGAATCTTTGACATAGAAAAGTGAGTAGTTGAAGATGTATTAATTACTTAAATGTTGGAGGGGTTATGGGTTAGAAAAAAATTGTATGAGTTGGATGTTTTTGTTGTTGGATGCTGTGTTTTTTGTGACACATTGATGATATTTGCGTCAATATCTGGTACACCAACATTTAAGTTATGGTTGTAAATAAGACAATGACATTATTGACTACTCCCTCCGTTTTTTTTAACGTATGTTATTTCGGTTATCTTATTTTGTTCTTTACATTTATTTTTATATGATCATACAAATATCCTAACGTTCTATCAAAATTTGTGTTTAAGGATTATTTTAACCAATTAAATTCATCATGTCATTTACCCTCTCACACTTTTTCCATTGGGACATTAAATCTTTCTTATTTTCCTAATGTCAGTTTTTTTTTATAAAAGTGAAAACATTATAAAAAAACGTAATTTGCCTTATTTAAATAAAATCTCAATTCATATTTATTTAGTCGTTAGATCACGTGCATAATACCAAACGTAAAGAACAAAAAAGGACGGATGGATATTTGATACTCCGTACCTTTATTTAGTCGTTAGATCACGTGCATAATACCAAACGTAAAGAACAAAAAAGGACGGATGGATATTTGATACTTTGTACGGAGTATTTGACATGGGACACACTACGTCATTTATCATGTCAAGTAATTTTTCAATTAGATCATCTTAGTTTGTTTTCTAGTGGAACTAAGTGTTTCAAATTAATTAACACAAAATTAAATATACACAAATTCTTATTTACAAGGGTTGTACAATAAATATTGTACACCGGAGTAAAAGTTAACTCAAAATGCGTAAAAGTTAAGCTCATATATGTAAAAGTTATCTATTTTTTAGTGATAAATTTTTTCATTTTAATAAAACTTATTTTTTCAAAATCACTAATAATGTATAAAATTAATCATTGAATGTTTATCTATCAACTTTTTTTTACTAATATAAAAGTTAATCAAAATTAAGTTAAAGTTACAAAAAAATGGGTAAAAGTTATCTTGGTGTACAATAAATTTATTGTACACCTTGTGCGCGCAAGACCTTTTGTTAAATATATATGCAGCTACGCATGACATTTCTATACTTGATGCTTATGAGAATTACGACATCATGTTTCTTCATGGTTGTCAAATGCTTTAATTATTATTATTTTCCCAAATAGTGAATAGAAAAAATAATGTTACATAAAAATTTACTCCGTAGTTGTTTAGACTTCATGTTAACATTTGTTTATAATTAATTAATGTGAATAGATAAATTACAATTTGTTGTTGGTTAAGATGTTAATGAGAGCTATCATCTACATTTGAGATCTTGTGTTCGAACCTCATTGTGTTGAATTTTGGTTGTTTATGAATGACGTAACACTTGGTGAGTGAGTTATGTGGCGTAATTTCACATAAAGGAGAGAATACTGCGTGATACATATATCAGCCGTAATAAAAATAAAATACAATTGTGCGGACATGATTATTCAAGGGCAGTGGCAAAACAATATTAATGCAATTTATTATTTTTGGCTATGAAGGTCTGCCTGGAAAGTAGACTAGGCGTGCGGTGCTATGTTACACACTCTGTTTTGTTTCAATGAAATGAATGATTTCTGCTCAATTATGAAGAAGCGTGCAAGTTTTTTTGGTTTTCATTAATCTGATAAGAATTGGGCTGTTTGGGATATGGGTAGTTGGGTACCAAATAAGTGAGCCATTTCATTAACCAACCAGCCCACCATTCTCAACTTCTAAATCCAATAGGCTCTTACACAATTACCCATATCCCCCTTTAATGAAAAAAAATGCATTTATGCTTGTTGAACTTAACATTGTTTATTTTTTGAGAATAAAATGTTCACTTCTGTTTTGTATAATATTGTCTTATCTTGCATATTTTTGTATTTATATTTTTGCAAAAATCGGATCTAGATATTTTATGTTTAGATCTGGATTTTTCAAAATGTCCATATTTATATATGGTTATGTTCATTTTGTGAGACTCTGATGTTTGTATCTATTTATTATTAAAATTAAATACATGTAATTTGTTCATTAAGTTCTGGAACTTGTGCATTGATGTTTATATTCTAAGAATATAATGTTCTTTTTATTGCATGTAATATCAGAAAATGATGTTCACATCTACTATTATAAAAATTAAACTTATGATGGTTAACTTGATTAAGTTGTGGAGCTTAAAAATGTTCATTTTCTAATAATAAAATATTTATTTTCTGATAATGAAATGTCCATTTTTTATAAAGTTTTATGTTCAAATTATGGAAAAGTAATAGGTATGATGTTCATAATGTGAATGTAGTATGTATACTATTTAAGTTTTTTTTTTTTTTATAAATTCTCTCTTCATTTTCAAAAACACATTTTCATATTCATTTTAGTAAATAATGCATAAATTGTGTATATTCACTTTGAATAATTATTATGGTCATTTATAAAATGATTTATTATGTTAACAGTGCTTGATTTATATGGTAACCGTTCAAAAACATGTTAAAAATTTATCTTGAGCATGTACATTTATAAAAGGTTGAATGTTCAAGTATAAGCACATTTTATTATTCTTTTTTTTTGTTTTTAATTCACATTGATTATTCTTGTATGTTATCATTTAAACATTTTGCATGCTCACCATTTTCAAATCGGGAAATTTTTATTTTTATATTAGTAGTGATCATCATATCAAATTACTTACTATTTTCATTTTCAGCCTACAACAATGAGGAAATTGAAACCGTGAAAGTCAAACATTGTGTTCAAATCACAGTTCGTACACACGTTCAAAAGTATCAGAACTCAAGACGACATCAAAAGCAAGATTCAAGATTAAAGATATAGAAAATTAACATGATGATTTGTAATTTTGTACCAATATCTTGTAATTCAAATTTTACAGCAGTATAGCCTACGCTATAATGTAACCTGAAATCTACGTTTTTACAGCTTTCATCACCATATAAATTTGCTTATTGAATCACGCCTAATAAGACCAACCAACTAAACTGCAAATAGGGATAAAAAAAATGTGCTGGAAAGGCAATCAACGGCAACCTCTCACTAAAGTTTGTCCAAGCGACACTTCACCTCTTTAGAGGTGATATTCCCCAGGGCTTGGAAGACTCGACACAATACTCAAAGAATAGAACAATAAAAAACAAGAAGTAGTGTTAAAAAGTTTACTTGGGAAGTTCAAAAGCAGAAAACGGCTGATTCTAGCTTTCAACAAATAGAGCAGCCTCAAAAGTACAAAGATTGAGAAAAAATCAAGAACACGCGAAGAACACTTTAATGTTTGTTTAGAAAGGGGAAGTTCACTGCAAAACTCTCTCACTTATGCTCTCAAGAGTTCGAAACAAATGAAAAGAAGAAATATACTATGAGCCTCTTATTTATAAGAAATTTAGGGTCCTGTCAAAGGACATGTGTCATAAGTACCGCGTGAGGATCTGCAACAATCACAAAAAGCATATTTGAGTGATGAAACCCACAAAATGCTCTTCTTGAGGGGCAAATGATGTGGCATAAAAACACTTGCCCAACTATGACCATCTATACTTTGATACATGGCAATATAAAAAGAGGAGATACAAAAGCCTCTTGAGGATTTTACCCACAAATCACGCACTCAAGTAGGTTCCAAAGCCTAAAAAGGCTCAAACTCCACGGAGGCCCACTAAGCCCTCTAAAGCTCCAAAAGACAGAGGATACTTGTCCCTTCCAGAAAGGCTAACCAATTAATTAGATAACTAGGTTTTGGGAACAATATATATTCCAATTCCCAAGGAGAAAGCACACATTCAATTCATTCTCACCTAACATTCCTATTTGCTCTGCCTTCTCCCTAAACACTTTCTCTCTCTAGCATATACTTACTTAAGCATCGGAGGGAATATTCTTGTTTTGCAGGTTTTCAGAAAAAATTATGTCAGTGCATACCAGATACCTCCTTGGAGAGTGAACACCTCAACATCCGGAAAAACCCCACATTGGTGTTATTCGGATGAAACACTACAAGTAGGGGGTGAATTGTACTGGGAAATTATAGACAAAATAATTGTGGAATTAAAAAACTAAAAGCTATAGGAACACAGTGCACAAGTGATCGAGATTTTCACGAGGAAACTTTCCAGGGCCTGACTAGAAAGAAAACCTCGACCCACTCGAGATTTGCTCTAAAACTCTTTACTATAATAGTGCAATAACAAGACCTATTAGAAACTCGGACCTTACTTGAGTTCCTCTACGAACTCAAGTTCCCAATAGTTGTTCCCTCAAACAACTACACTTACTGCTTCTACTCTGAAGCTTTCTCTCTCTTCAATTAGGCTCAACTCAAAGCCTACATAATAAGAGTTCACTCAAACCCTTACCCCAAACAAGACTTTACCCAAAGTCTATCTCTCTCAAAATAAAACAGACACTTGAATAATAAACACTAAGAAACAGGAACTTGGTACTCTAAAGGAACAAGTATGTGGAACTGACTTAATAATGAGGAAGAAAAGGTATATGGCGTATATAATTATTTTCCACTATGTCAGACACTTTGCATGCAAAGGATAAAACGTTCTATTTTTATAGGCAACAATTATCCTCTTCCCCAAGTAAACTTCCACTTACTTAGCCATGTTTCCTACAAAGTAGGCATGATCCCATGACTAAGTAAACAGGAGAACATGTGGATTAAGGACCAAGTACTACCTTAAGTTTCTCCACAAATTTAAGCAGTCACAATTTATGCATCCTAGTTTCTAGGCATGATCCCCATGTTCCTAAAACAAACTCACTAAATTTCAGTTATAATAAACGTGATTTATTCCATGGTTTCATAGGATTCCCAACTTAATAGGAACCTACCTAATTAATCTACTCATACACGTAAATTAATATTTGACTACCTAAGATTCCCAAATTAATAGGACTCTAATTAATTAATCAATTTAATTAATTTATTCAAAAATATAAATCTTATTAAGAATCCTAGACTTAATCAATTACATATTATTATAAGACTTTTAATCAAATTAAAACTCTTAAAGAGGTTATCCTAAATGCACGTTTATATTCTAAGTTAACTGGAAATTAGATTAATGCTTACTGACGTTATATTTAGGATGCAGACCAAGTTCCTAGACACGAGTTCCTCATACATGAATTCCACTAGCATGAGTTCCTCTAGCACGAGTTCCTGTTTCCTTTCATTGAAGCCAAGAATGTAAGCGCATACAACCATACTTCCTCTCCTCGAGTTCCCCTTCAGGAATTGCTGCTTCTCTTTCGGTGTTCCTCTAGCTTATATGCAGGAACTTTGTAACTTCAAGCTTCTTTAGAGTTCACCCATAGGAACTGCTCTATATTTCTAGCTCTGGATTTTATGCTTCTTTGTTATAAGCATCTCACAATCATCAACTTTCAGTAAGCTCTATTATTGATGACTTGGGCACAACTATTCATTAATGATCATTTCATACATATAACTTGAAAATCACGTTAGTTGAATACTTTAGTTTGTCATCATCAAAATCATATTGGCTCAACTTATCAGATCGTTACAATAACTGATAAGGGAATAACATTGGAACGATAAGTTCAAGAAAAATAAAAGATACTTAAGTAGTAACTACAATTTATAATTAGTGAATAAAACGTTCTCAAGAAAACACAAGCTAATAATTTAAGGAGTATTATAAGTAGATATTTTTTATATTTTCAGAAAGAAAACACTTGTGTTGTATAGTAAATTTTGTTCGAGACTTTCTCTGATATAAACTTATACTAATATCAATCAATACCTAGTATTTAACAAAGAAGACCAAGCTTTTTAGGAGGGCACGTGTACCAAAAAAATATATGCGTATACACGTGTCACATCTATTTCTAACCTTTAGTTTACAAAGAAAACTTAATGCAAAACCACCGCTAAAAACCAAAACCAACCCTTAATGCATTTCGTTATGTTTCCTCCATCTTCCCAATTCTCAGTCTATTCCACAGAAATACACAATCCTCCTCTTCATAAATATTACGGATTTTTCATGAAATGCCCCTGAGATTTGCCTTAATGCACCAAATACCCCTAAACTTTCCAGAATGCACCAAATACCCTTGAGGTTTTAAAAAATAACACAAAATGCCCTTAATGAGCATTTTCCGTCAATTCCGTTAAGTCCCCGTTAGTATGAATTTACTTGTTTGCCCTTACTCACCATTTTCTCTACTAATCCTAATATTAATACTTAATTAAAATAATTAAACCCCTAAAAAACTAATTAACTATTATCTAAAAAAATTAAGCCCCTAAAATAATCTAATTAGCTATTAAAAAAACAAAAAAAATTGACCCCAAAATGTGAATCTGCTATTCTGCTTGCTTGCTTCTTCATTTGTCTTCATCTTCACCTTTGTAATTTTGATACGACATCTTCATCATCATCATCTTCTTTCTCATCTCAAACCACCATGGAAGCAATGACCATCACCATCCTATCCCTAATTAACCGTCTCTCCTCCAATTCGCAAAACCCGCCCCTTTTTCTTTCTCACTCTCGCCCAATTTCTCTCTCCTGTTCTTCACCATCGCCATCATCATCACAAAACCCAACCATCAAAACCAAACAAAATCAGCCATTATATATAAGCACCCGGAAAAATTATTCACGAAATCTTCAACAAAACATACCCCAACTCCAACCTACACGGGCGACGACGGTGGTGGAGCCTGCAATGTGATTGGGGGAGACTACCATGGCTGCTCACAATGAACTCTTCCTCTTATTTTCTTCCAAACCCAAAAAATCAACCCAAAATATCGACCCAAAAAATCACCCAAAATTGAGAAATATTATCTACAAAAATCGAAGAGAAACACCCCTTAATTTGCAGATGATTCACAACAAAAAAAACACTCATAATTAGCAGAAAATTCGCAACCAAAAAACCCTTAATTCGCAACCATGGAGGAGGAGAGAGAAAACCCATTTTTTTTTAATTTTTTGTTCGAATTTAAGGATCCATGGAAAGAAGGGGAAGGAAGCAGAATAAAGGAAAAGGAAAAAAAAAAAGAAAAAAAAAATAAGGAAAAAAAATTTGATTTGCAGACTCCCTGAGATTTTGGGAAAGAGAAGGAGAAAGAACAAAGGAACATGAAAGAGAAAAGAGAAAGAAAAACAGAAAAATTTTAAAAATTTAATGTTAACGGAGACTTAAATGAATTGACGGAAAATGCTCATTAAGGGTACTTTGTGTTATTTTTTAAAACCTCAAGGGTATTTGGTGGAAAGTTTAGGGGTATTTGGTGCATTAACGCAAATCTCAGGGGCATTTCATGAAAAATCCGTAAATATTATTCAATTCAATTTAAAGATCAGTTTCAACTCAAGCTATTAACCTCCCATTCAATCCTCCAAATTTAAGACTCTTGAATATCGTTCGTCAAATCTCAATTGCATAAAGTGGTCTATTTGAGGTTTATTCGAAAGGTTTATTTTAGGGGTTAACAAAATCTACAATTGCAATCAATTCAATTCAAAAATAACCTAAAAAAAACCCGTCAATTGAACCTCGAATTAGCATCAGTATTCAATTGCACCTTCAAATCGATCCCAAAATCTTCTTCTCCTTATCTTTAATAGCCTCCATTTGCAAATTAATTTCCCACAAAACATTGATATTCTCTTAAATCACGTCGTTTACTCTATGTTTGCACAGTTATTGGTATCCCATCTCTCATCTCTGAATACAATCTAACTCTATTTAACACAGTAGGTTCGAGATTGATGTTATTATCGTGAGCTAGATCGGGTAAAATAATAAGCTTTCCCTCCAAAATCTTTGATATCCAGTGTCGCGACCCTTTTCTTAATAGGTATAATTCTGTTTATTTTATGTTCTTCAGTTTTAATGGGTAAAATTTCCAGTTTAAAATTGAAATATTGTTTTTTAATGGGTACAATTTCCATTTATTAAAGGATTACCATTGATGTAGTTGTTGCATTTTTTTAAATCTTGGACACTGATTATTCATTCAATTTCTTTCCTTTGCAATTTATGTCATTGCAATACATGATCCTTAATTTATTGCTTTGTTAGTTATTGGAGGAGTATATTTTTAGGCGTACACATGAATTTTAATAATCGTGAAGGACTGTGAACAAAAAATGGCATTCTAATTTTAATAGTTTTTTTTTTTTACTTTTATCTGGGTATAAGTAGCCCTCATCATTTTCCTTTAAAATTTATTAAAGGAATAAGGTGATAGATTGTGAGGAAATGAGGTGTCCTGGTGTAGACACTTACTTTTGTCCCCATTCCCGAAAGGGAAAGGTTCGATGATGAAAGCGTAAATCTCCACTTGACAACGCATCTCCTATAAAATAACGAATCTCAATTCCCCTTTTCACTTCACCCGAAACCTGATATTTATAGAAAACTGCTATTTATGGAAACATGCTAAAAATAGTAACTGCCGTAAAGGGTAGCTTCTAAAAGTGGCAAGTCATAAAAGATAGAAACCTGTCAGAATTAGGTGTTGCACTCCAACATAAATCCTAAATGAGATAGAAAACTGCGAGAATCCTATTCCTAATATGATTCGGAAATAAGAGTTACGTATTAATTAAAATCCTAACGAGCCTAGAGTTCGTAACGGGCCCAGACGCATTCCGTCATGAAATTGATACGCACTAAAAGACTCGATTAAGTCTCAAACTCTACGGATTTCAGGAATCCGAATCTGACTAAGAAAACAGCCCAGACCCTATTTTCAACGCCTGGCTCTGGGCGCCGAAATCTTCGGCGCCCAGGCCTGGGCACTGAAAATACCTGGGTACGTGTTTTTTCCTAATTCTTTGTGGATTAGAACTCTGCAATTCTATCTTTCCACGAACTCTTCCCTATAAATACAGCCCCAAATTCGACGTGAAGAGAACACACACACAATTCATATTCTGAGTATTGACTCCAACCCTTAGCCTAAGCCTCACGCTGCGAAACTGTTCACGCGTTCTGTCGCAATCGATCCATAAATCGAACAGAACGTATCCTGTCCCATAATTGAGATTCGTTAAATAAAAAGGAGAAATAGCAAAGTCAAAGTGGTTAGTTTTCTGAGAACCGTGACGCACCTCTCAAGGGTGCGTCGTAATGTGTCCCTTTTTGATAATTTAACTGCTTTCCTCGCCCTTTTTATGAACTGTTAAACTAACTAAATCTGATTGTTCTATCACGCCTAACAAATATAATATTTTTGGGAAATCGGATTATCATGCTAGGTCCCTTAATGCTATTTAAATCAGATAATCACGATCGAATTAGTATTATATGTTGCATATTGCTAAAATCAACTCAGATTAGTTTAATAGTTAACGCATGTCCCTTCAATTATTTATGCTGAGCTAGTAAGGATATCCTGCCTCTGGAGTTATCGACGAGCGAAGTACTCCTCTCGGTAGTTACAGTCCCCCGAACCCTCAATCTCTACCTTGCGGGTGTATGTTGAGAGATCCCCACACCAGGGATCACAAGGGAACCTACGGCCGTCGTGGTCAAACATAATTGCACTCCCTTTATGTCACGATAACCGGGTTTTGTCAGTTTTTCTCATTGTCGTTAAAAAATGAATGGCGACTCCTATATTACTAGTCAATTGGGTGTAAACTCACAGGAAATCCAATTACACTTGATTGAATAAAAAGAATCGTCACACCCACGAGGGACGAGGTCACGCATTAGCCTCGTGCTTTTTCGACCCCCTTACAGTGGCGACTCGGCTGAGGATAGTGAAGGAAATAGTCGTGCTTGTAGGTAATCAAAATAGCCGAAGGGTGAAACGATCCTACCCCGCGTTTATTTCCCCATCAAGTTGGGACGACCTGAAAATCAGCATATTAATGTGAACGGGCAGAACCGCATAACGAATCTCGGCTCCCTCGGGAGTTGGGACTAAGGATACCTTTTTCGCCAATAGGGGGGTGCATACGCCGCGCATGTTGCCCACTCGGTACTTGTGCAGGTAGTACACCTATCCCGAACCCAATCGCTCGCTCATTAGGTCCCTCTCGCCTGCATGCCCCCTTGGCTTGCACTTGCGGGTTGGCCTCTTGAGCGAAATTCGTCTGTTGAAGACACTACCTCGACCGGGGCATGTGTTGGATCTACGATAGATGCGGTACCAAGCCAGGCGCAAATACTACCCATAGAAGCCTATCATAAACTACGTGACATATTTAATTTTCAAATCCATGTTTGTAATGTAGTTATGTGTAGCGAACTATGTGACTATGTTATGATTGTGCGTACAAATAATGCTAGACAAATAATGCTAGAAAACCAACGACCTTAAAAATTGCCCAAACATTCATGAACCAATTGGCCAAAGAGTTATACCAACATCCTTGTTCCGCAAGCCCGAACGATCGCCACAAAAATAGGCGACGCTCGGGATGGCCTGCAACGAATCCCACAAACGCTGCACAACGCGTAAAGGACGTTATAAGGCAAGCGCGTAAAATCAAGTCGCATAAACAAAAAATATACGCAAACAGAAATCGAGCACCAGTCAGGGACGCATTTTCAGCGCCCCTTGCTGGGCGCCAATATTTCTAACGCCCACTGCTGGGCGCTGAAGTTGCTGCCTGGCCTTTTGGTCAGGCACAACAGCCTCGGTTCCCACGCATGAAGAAAATACGTAGCAAAAAAAAACTTTTCGTGAAAAAAATTGCTACGAGGGCGTATGAAAAGCACTCGATTCTAAAAGCGACTTGTAAAAAAATAAAATAACTCTTTGTGTCGTTGTTAGGCCTCCTATGACGACAATGCTCGGCACCAAAAACCGAACATGCTAATTAAATGACCTTGAATGTCACATAGGCGAAGTATTCAAAAAATAATGTTCAAATAGAGTCTTCAAGGAAAAATAATGTTCGAATAAAAAAAATAAATCTGAGTCTAGACTAGGCTATGCCAAAGTACAGTCTAAATCCTAAGTCTTAGTTGTCTTATCCATAGAATCGGTCCTAATACTTGGTGTCGTTCTGCGAGTTAAAAGGTTAAACCATATTGAGTCTCCCTTCCTAACATTTAAATCAATAAGCACCCATATGTAATTGTCATCCCTTGCTAAGAGTCTACGGCCTCAATACTCTCTCACCAATAAAAAGAATATATTATAGTATTTGCACAATGGAAACAGTCACATTTTGGAAATCATTCCCCCATAGTCGCACAACTCCCAAAGTGAACCTAAGGTGTTAATACCATTGGCAAAGAAAAAATTAATGGCCCCAAGGTTTATAATCACATTGGGTCACGACTACCATAGTCCTCTCGAGCCACTCGCTCCTTTAAATACTCCTAAGTACGGACTAAAAGATTTTCTATGAATGCAACATGACCAACCATGAAAATACCCAAATCTGCATATCATAAGGCTACCATTGGGGTAAAGCAATACACACTAAGAGAGAAGCCGCACTAATGATTCTAGCCTTGCAAAAATAAAAATTCGATCTCCCCAATTAACTACCTTGCCAACATTAAGCAAAATGACGCATGACAAATGAACACCCAAGGGTTAAAATCTGAAGTGTCAACCAACGAAAGTTATGGTCCAATTAGCCTAAGTCTGAGAGTCGCTTGGTCAAGTGTTATAGGCTTACGCCATGTCATTATTTTGAGTCTAGGCCACCTCCTTGTATTCATACACGGGTTATAATCAGAAAATTAATGAAAGTTCGAGTCTAAATCACAACTTCCAATTAAATCCCAGAAACTGGAGTCTGAAAAGAAACAAAAAAATTATTTTCGATGTAATTCTTTCGTTAAATTTCAATAAGGTAAAAACAACATTTGAATCTACGCTATTTGCACATTTTAAGAAACGACTAATTACGCTTGCAAAGTAAGACAAAATTAAAGGTCCACCCTAGGCCTACTAAAATTAAAGGTCCACTATAGGCCTACCGTACGAGGCTCACTCAGTCTCGCCTCGTGACTCAAAGACCACAACCATTTACCTTTTAGCCCAAACAAAAAATTGATTGAATGATTTATGTTGGGGAGAAATCCCGAGCAAAAAGAAACAATAGAAAGAGAAAAGGGAGAGCGAAAAGAGCAAGCCATGAAACACTTAGCCCGTACCTCCCAAAGTACGAAATCTACCCAAGTAAAACGAAGGGAAAGAATTGAGTTAGCCCGTACCTCCCAAAGTGCAAAATTTACCCAAGTAAACGAAGGAGAAGAATTGAGTCAACCAATCCAAATCATAAAATTCTACGATGTCTACCCTTTCCAATCCTTATGTTCTTAGACGCCTTCGCTCTGGGGTCCCTGTTCAGCTCATTTAACCCATCCATGTTCTCATAACCCAAGAAACCATTACCTCGACTCTTGTTCTTGAACTTGTTGTCAACCGCAAACCACGCACGGCCATTGACACATGCGTCATACCCGTTATTTCCAAAGCCCAAACCCATTCTTACGCCACCATTAGCATAATGACCATATAACTTGTTTGGATACATCCTATTGATATACCCTTGAGCCGTCCCCATGCTATTCATTGGCCTTGGTTGATGTAATCCTCGTGCTTGACTAATACCTATACAACTCATTCAACCCATCTTTCAAGCCGTCTTGAGCCACAAACAAAAAAAAGGAAACAAATGAAAAGTGCAAAAAAAATAATAAAATGTGAATAATAAAAAAGAAACTTTGCAAAAGCGCCTCTAAAGTTAGTCTAAAAAGAAAAATAAAGAAGCATTCAGCGCACCAAAAAGATCCGCCCAGAAATAATTTTCAGCGCCCACAGCTGGGCGCCGAAATCTATAACGCCCCAGCCTAGGCGCTGAATCTCTTTGCTTGCCAAATTTTGTCCATAAGTGCTCGTCATTTTATCCGCACATGCACGGAAAAATAACGAACACTTGGGGGGTACAACACGTATTCAGGTATACGTACCAAAAATGAAAAGATAAAAAGAAAATACATGTACTCAAAAATATAAAACAAATTTTTGGCTTACGGCAAGGCAACAAATTAAAATAATAATAAACTTCACTTATTCTACCGTTTCAAATAATATGTTAATTTCCACCTCAGAACATACTTGTTTAAAATCGGCATTCTAAGAAACCATTTTCTAGGCTAAGAACTACGCAAGACCTGATTCCAAATTAAATCTATTTAAGGCGGATACGTAGGCAATCCATGATTCGGTCCAACCAATTTGCAAGAATATTAAAGCCTATAGAAAAACAAGAATAAGAAATAGAGTCCCTTATTGAAATTTAATTACTTGCAATCCAAGTCGAAAGAAAAATTTAAGTCAAAGGAAGAATCCAAGTCATCAAGATGCCAAAATTAATGAGCACACATCGAAAAATAATAATGGCACGTACCCTTGCCAGAAGGAGCACTCACACTCCTAGGCACTTAGCCAAGACTCAAAAAAAATCGCTTTGCCTCAATTGAATAGGGGCTAGCGCAAGCGTCCATGACCTCTAAAGTACTCGACTTGACCCTCCCTAAAGCGAACTAACTCACTTAAAGACTTTCTTTCACCACTAGACATAGTCGTTCGCTTAAAGACCTTCTTTCACCACTAGACACAGTCATGATCGCCAACAAGTAGTAAAGGCAGTAAGCTTGCAATGGAAACGATTGTTCTACGGCATCGCCCCATCGTTCCTTCGAACTCAGGGCACCCGTTCATGGTAATTCAAATGCTTGCTAATTCCCTTTGAAAAAAAATCAGAAATTGTCAATAGGACTTGACACTTAACCAAGGCTCACTCTACTCAGACATATGACACGGGCGTCTAAAAATCGAAATATGAAAGCATCATTAATGGGAAGACATAATAGCAACTGGGGGCTAAAAATTGAAATGAAAGAGCTAGGGAAAGAACTAAGTATACCTTGACCTTTTGTACGGACATACACCAAGTAAATCTAAGTCGATTTGAAAACGGTTTATATTCCCGCAATTCTGGAAAAGATGGCCCTAAAAGCCTGAAAGCATATGCCAAACGGGCACAAGTATATCTTGACGCCTGCACCCTGGCTTCCAGCAAATCCTTAAACAGCATTCCAAAAAACGTAACAGTATTTTGATTCATTCATATAACCCTTCTATAAGTCAAATTACTTAGGACACCTCGGATTGTACACAGTAGGATTCGGATTTTAAATAATTTTCAAATAATTTTCAAAGACTTTTTCGAATATAATAAAGTGTCGTTGGTTTAAGCTAAGTATGCGTTTATCTCAATTTTGCAAGTGAGTCAAAAGATTTCCAAATATGATTATGGGTAAAGAAAGGCACCTAGCTTTTGGACAAGGCACACTTCAACATGTGACTACCTTGACCATGGCAATGTCGCACAATACGACATTTACAAGAGAAGCAGCAAAATCACTACTCGAACGTACCTCGCACTAAACGAGTCTGGTTCAAACTATTCATGATCCATGTCTCCATGAATGCATAAAAACGTATGCAAAGCATTATAGCACCAAGCCAATCCCGTAGCTACAATTAGGGGCTTGAGAAAAACACTCTAAAAATGCTCGAAATGACGATTTCATCGCAAATTCTCGACGCTAATGCTATACATATGTCATAGGGGCACAATCCTAAGCTTTAATCGTGTAAAACGAACCTTAGAATGGCTACAACCCCTCCCAAATTCTAAGCACTACTTAGAATATATAAAGTCACCCCACTATCAAGGGTAACTGAAAATCGCGAGTCACCAAAACTTCGATCAAACTACTGCACATAACGCTCGCCCTACAAGCGCCCGTTACACAGTCTAAGTCGTTCCAAAGCAAAAGCGAAAGAAAAAATCAAGAAAGAAAAAACTATCAAAATTCTGCCCAGAAATCAATTTCAACGCCCAGAGCTGGGCGCCGATATCTTTAACGCCCCAGCTTGGGCGCTGAATCTTTCTGCTAGCCAAATTTTGCCTAGATATAAAAACAAGAAATAAACATCTATGAATCCTCGCATCGAACGAAGTAATAAGCCGTGCAAGCCCACGCAGAAGGTGCTACACTTGTTCGAACACCTGAACGAGGCTTGATGAAGTACTCCAATGCAAAAATAATAATGATATCCCAACACCTGGAGGAATATTCTAAGGCACGCTATTAGGCCACACAAGCCTACGTCGCACCATGAGTTCAACCATCCCACGGTACAAGTCTAAAAAAAAGTAAGGCATATTGCACTAATGTAGGCACGACCAAGAGCACGTGTAAAAGAGGCAAAGACTACTTATCGCCCAAATTCAAAATGCAAGCCACACGACTTCTACATTAAGGATTGAAAGTAGCAAAATATTACCTACCACGAAAGGGATAGCTCGCACCTACACGAGCGGAACCCCAGGGCATCTGTCTCGAAAGAACCTACAAAAATCGTACGCCAAAAGGAAGCATCCCAACATGCATACTTAGGGGCTCCAAGCTACGAAACAACCGTAGCAAAATAAAAAAAAATCTCGAAGAAAATGTTTGAACAATCGAAAGGGTACGATGTTTGAGCCCACTTCATGAATGGGCCTGAACCCTATCAAGCTTCTAAGCAAATTATTCAAAATCAGTCATTGCTCAAAAAAAAAATGATTCAAGCAAACTGATTAATGGACCGCACACAACGGCCATTCTATGAACGCTCGTTCGCACATACATATCATCATTCTAAGTATCGAACATTCACGAATACGTTCAAAAGAAAAATATAAGGGCGGTCAAAGTCTTACACCTCAAGGTATGTTCCTCGGGCCATATAGACTCGCCCAAATATTGCAATGACTGCACGCCTTAAGAGCAACAGTTCCTTTAAAGAAGCGCCCCAAAGCGACAAACACCGTAGTCCACCAATCGGCTACGGCTTCTCAAGAAAATCATCACGTTCTAAAAATAAAGAAAAAAAGAAAAGAGAAAAGAATACATAGAACTTCCAAGTGAAATAAACGAATGAACAAGAGGCCAACTGTGTCATCAAAAGACCAGCCCAAACAACACTTTCAACGCCCTACCTAGGCGTGAATTATTTCAACGCCCAGGCCTGGGCGCCGAAAATGAACCCAGGCTCGAAAAGGCCCTAACTTCTAGTGGGCCCTACCGCATCCATTTGACTCGAAAATTGCCAATTTCCTTACTGAAAGTTGCACCTCACGACTTTGTCAAGAGTAGCACACCACTACGAAGGTCGCTCGCACTTACGAGCACGATCCCAAACGCAATCAAGGACATTACAAAATGCGTATCCCCAAAGAACCTCTTTGACAAGAACTAACCGCCAAGCACGAGTACTTGGTGGCTCGAAAGAAAATATATATTTCAAAAGAGAGTATGAAAAATTAAAACAATATTCCCAGACTAACGCTGTACGAAGTCCCGTGTTTGGATGTCTCAAAAACTAAAACCGGTTTACGACCTCAAGACAAAGGTCGCTGTTGATACTTATACATAGTCCCCTAATCAAGGACCCCAGTAGTGGCAAAATTGAGCCGAAAAGACTAGCTCAAAACCATGAAAGATGATGACCACAAGACAATGGTCCGTCTAAGCACGTTGTCAACCCACATTCAGGTTGCAACTAAATCCGAGCATCCCTCGAAAGAATTCGCTCCTGCGAGAATGAATAAGAAAAGAAATTCTCAAAGAAATCACAAGAACAAAAGAAATAGGAACTTGCCCATCTTCAGTTGGCAAGATCGCGTCACGAACCGCGCAAGTTCCCTAATCAAAAAAAGACGAATTCAGGTTCGCTCACCTCCAGCGAGCGGGGCGTCCACCCTTAGCGGACAGGGCTCGCCCACCTTTTAGCGGGCGGGGTCTGCTTCACTAACGGCGCAGGTCCTCAGTTTTCAAAAAATGAGATCTTCAAAACACAAACAGGCTCGCCATCTTTAGCCGGCGGGGTCTACGTCACAAGCCGCGTAGGTCCTTATTTTCAAAATTCAAAAATAGATTCGTCCACTTTTATCGGACGGGGTGTCCACCCTTAGCGGACAGGTTCGCCATCTTTAGCCGGCGGGGTCTACGTCACAAGCCGCGTAGGTCCTTATTTTCAAATTTCAAAAAATAGATTCGTCCACTTTTATCGGACGGGGTGTCCACCCTTAGCGGACAGGCTCGCCATCTTTAGCCGGCGGGGTCTACGTCACAAGCCGCGTAGGTCCTTATTTTCAAAATTCAAAAATAGATTCGTCCACTTCTATCGGACGGGGTGTCCACCCTTAGCGGACAGGCTCGCCATCTTTAGCCGGCGGGGTCTGCGTCACTAACCGCGCAGGTCCTTAGTCGCTGCAGCGATAACTTTTTTCGGTTTTCCCTTTTTCCAAAAATTAAAGGATTGGTTTTCCGTTTTTCCAAAAAAGAACGATGTGCTGGATTTTCCTTCGTTTTACGTCCCATAAAAACAAGGGGGTTTTCTCGTTTAGCTAGCCCTGAAAATGAGAATCTTTAAAAACATTTTTACCTCGTGATTGGGCTTGGCCAGGCCCAATTACACTTTATAGCTTTGATTTCGAAAAACTCTGTAGCTACTCCCAATGACAAAGTGAGGGAGTTTCTGCGCACCTTTAGATCCTTCCAATGACAAAGTGAGGAAGTTTCTATACTATTCGTTGATAAATCCCAATGACACGTGAGGGATATATCGACATTTCAAGTGATGACCCTTAAGTCAAATGTTATCACTCGGGGGCTCGTGAGACCCTCGCAAAACAGGTCACATACACCATGGCTTGTGTGACGCACTCCGTCTAATACTTTGACCATCGTCTTACTCCAAGACTCAGTCAAAGTGGGGGCTAACTGTAGACACTTACTTTTGTCCCCATTCACGAAAGGGAAAGGTTCGATGATGAAAGCGTAAATCTCCACTTGACAACGCATCTCCTATTAAATAACGAATCTCAATTCCCCTTTTCATTTCACCTGAAACCTGATATTTATAGAAAACTGCTATTTATGGAAACATGCTAAAAATAGTAACTGCCGTAAAGGGTAGCTTCTAAAAGTGGCAAGTCATAAAAGATAGAAACCTGTCAGAATTAGGTGTTGCACTCCAACATAAATCTTAAATGAGATAGAAAACTGCGAGAATCCTATTCCTAATATGATTCGGAAATAAGAGTTACGTATTAATTAAAATCCTAACGAGCCTAGAGTTCGTAACGGGCCCAGACGCATTCCGTCATGAAATTGATACGCACTAAAAGACTCGATTAAGTCTCAAACTCTACGGATTTCAGGAATCCGAATCTGACTAAGAAATTAGCCCAGACCCTATTTTCAACGCCTGGCTCTGGGCGCCGAAATCTTCGGCGCCCAGGCCTGGGCGCTGAAAATACCTGGGTACGTGTTTTTTCCTAATTCTTTGTGGATTAGAACTCTGCAATTCTATCTTTCCACGAACTTTTCCCTATAAATACAGCCCCAAATTCGACGTGAAGAGAACACACACACACAATTCATATTCTGAGTATTGACTCCAACCCTTAGCCTAAGCCTCACGCTGCGAAACTGTTCACGCGTTCTGTCGCAATCGATCCATAAATCGAACAGAACGTATCCTGTCCCATAATTGAGATTCGCTAAATAAAAAGGGGAAATAGCAAAGTCAAAGTGGTTAGTTTTCTGAGAACCGTGACGCACCTCTCAAGGGTGCGTCGTAATGTGTCCCTTTTCGATGATTTAACTGCTTTCCTCGCCCTTTTTATGAATTGTTCAACTAATTAAATCTGATTGTTCTATCACGCCTAACAAATATAATATTTTTGGGAAATCGGATTATCATGCTAGGTCCCTTAATGTTATTTAAATCAGATAATCACGATCGAATTAGTATTATATGTTTCATATTGCTAAAATCAACTCAGATTAGTTTAATAGTTAACGCATGTCCCTTCAATTATTTATGCTGAGCTAGTAAGGATATCC
The DNA here is from genome assembly GCF_020520425.1 of Spinacia oleracea. Lineage (NCBI taxonomy): Eukaryota > Viridiplantae > Streptophyta > Magnoliopsida > Caryophyllales > Amaranthaceae > Spinacia > Spinacia oleracea. Next base: position 24,326,942 of record NC_079491.1, on the reverse strand, counting down.
TGCCTCTGGAGTTATCGACGAGCGAAGTACTCCTCTCGGTAGTTACAGTCCCCCGAACCCTCAATCTCTACCTTGCGGGTGTATGTTGAGAGATCCCCACACCAGGGATCACAAGGGAACCTACGGCCGTCGTGGTCAAACATAATTGCACTCCCTTTATGTCACGATAACCGGGTTTTGTCAGTTTTTCTCATTGTCGTTAAAAAATGAATGGCGACTCCTATATTACTAGTCAATTGGGTGTAAACTCACAGGAAATCCAATTACACTTGATTGAATAAAAAGAATCGTCACACCCACGAGGGACGAGGTCACGCATTAGCCTCGCGCTTTTTCGACCCCCTCACACCTGGGATTGCAATGTGACTATTTCTTTAACTCCAGCAATTAAAATGTATATCTCCACATCATTGAGACAAATGTCTCAAAGATGTTAATGTTTTTTGATCTTCTGAAGATGTTAATGAGTGGTTTCCCCGTCAAAAGAAAATGTGGTAGTTTCTGTTGGGAGTTTTTTGAGTTAATGGTTGGGGTTTCTTTGTCAGTTGGGTACTTGGGATCCCCTTATCTCCCCCCTACCTAACAGGAGTTGTTTCAGCTATTTCATTTGTGGACTGTAGATTTATTAATAATTTATTTTTTGATGTTCAAAAGATATTAATGTCATTTGGTGTTTGTTGCTCAACCTTAGTGATCTCATGCCCCAAGCTTTTTACTATGAGGAATTCAAAGTGAATTTTCTAGAGTACGTTGGGTTTAGTTATCGAGGGAAACTTTTAAATTATTCTATATGAATGATGGTATTGTTGTACGCCCGTATTGGTCTATGGCTTATATGCTTTAGGATGGAATTTAGAGAATGCTCATACTGGAAACTGGTGTTTTCTTTCTTCATCAATCCTGCTGCTGAAATTGTTATTTATTCCTATTTGTGCACAGACACATGGAGTTGATCTGACCATGACCCTACACCAATCATCTGTATCACCCTAATTGGTCTGGAATTCTCACCTAAACATAATATCCACTTTCAGAACTGTAGTTCTCTCTTATAATCTTAGGATCACCAATTTTCATCCCCAAAATGAATAAGTCTTAGTTTCACAAAGAGGAATTTTTTATTTAGATTTGGACATAACCGAGGAAACCAAAGCTTTAAGCAGGGCTGCAATGCATGTTGTTACAATGATCAGAAACCAAACCGGCCTCCATGCCTGCAAATTCCAACATGTTCTAATCCTCTCTTCAGTTATCTGTTTAGAAATGATATTCAGATTTAAGATTTCGTCAGTGTGATACCATCATTGTAAACACATCCAGTGGAAGATCTGGACCAGTTAAAAAGCCTACATACCTCTTAACATGACAAAATGACTTTCATCAGTTCCTACATTAAGAAGACAAGATCAAAAAACAAAAGGCTCAATATGGGGATCTCAAGCCTCCCTTTCTACTATAGCATTATGTGTAAAATTTAGCACCCTAACATTTTAAAATACCAAGTAGATGTCATCCAAGTAGTAGCTTAGTTGGTTAAAGTATTAGGCTTAGTAACCACAGTGACTGGTTAGTTTAAGTATGCATTGCAATTCAGTTGCTAGACAAATACTATCTAAAGTATTGGATTTGAATGAACCTCTAAATATTAAACTATACATGTGATCCAGAGTACCTAACAAATTGTAATAAATTCTTAAATGAGTATAGACTACCATCCTAAAGTTTTTGAGTGACTCCGACTACTATCTAACATGTTTAATAGCTTAAATAGATGTTTATGCCTTATGCTCATATTCCTAAGTTATAATTTCATTTTGAGTGTCATAGAAAAATTAACAGCAAAACGGCAAGGGAAGGAGCTAATAAAAGAAACAAAAAGGAGGCCCAACACCAAACAAAAAATAGAAAATGAACAGGTAATGAGATTATCAATACTCAAATGCAATATGCACCAACACAAACAAATACATAGTACCCTTTTTTTTGCAATTAATAATTGTATTAATAACCAAAGACTTGAGCAAAACACTCAGGGATACAGGGAAACCAGGCCACCAAAACTCAACCTACACATACTCAATTGTGTAGCAATCTACTTCTAAGTTCCTCAGAACCTCTACAACAAACTCTAAACAGGATTTCCCTAGCTATATTTTCTATGCTCTTGGTAGGCCTTTTAAAAATTACAGCATTTCTGGCAAGCCAAATACTATAAATGGCTTCAGTGAAGCACATTACATACAATTTATCAACAACACCAGTTTTCCTGATTCTCTTCACAACTTTATGCAATTCAGAGGCAAAACCAGTACTGCTCCCATGAATACCAATCTGCAGCAGCACCTTATTCCAGACTGTAGAGGAAAAACAACAATCAAAGAACAAATGTTCAACAGTTTCTTTCCCAACTGAGCACATCACACACTTATCAGTACACTGAATCCCCCAAGCTTGGAGTCTATCTGTAGTATAGAGCCTGTTAAGAATAGCCAGCCAAGTTATAAACAAGATCTTTGGGCTAGCTTTGTTATAACACATTACTCTCCACCGGGTCACCTTAGGAACAACACCCTGCAAGCATCTGTAAACCTTACTAATGCAATATTTCCCATTAGCAGTAGCTTTGTCCCATCCACCAATCTGTAGAATAATCTCTCTATTGTTGAAAATCTTTTTAAGAGCCCAAGAACAGAACCAGGAGTAGGAACCTGAAGAGGGTTTTTCCCTTTCATATAAAAGCTATCAACCTATTGCACCCACAATTTATCTTTTTTAAATGCCAGAGCCCACAACAGTTTTCCAATAGCTACTTTATTCCAAAAAGATATGTTTTTCACACTCCAACTACTAGAATTTCTAGGCAAATACAGCTTATCCCAAGCTACCAAAGCTTTTTTTGAAGCTGCGGTGTCACCAGTCCAGAGAAAACACCTGCAGTAAGCTTCCACTTCCTTGATGATTCTTTTAGGCAAAATGAAAATTTGGCACCAAAAGGTCTGCATGCCAAACAAGATTGTTTTAATGAGAAACAACCTACCAGCATAAGAAAGAAACTTTGTTGACCACACCTTAGCTCTAGCAAGAATCTTGTCAACTAAAGGTTTGCATTGTTGATAGGACATCTTCTTGGAAGATAAAGGCACCCCCAAATATCCGAAGGGAAGACATGCTTCTGAGATTTTCTCACCAGCTAGGATATCTGTCTTATCAAGCACTGAAGCACCACCAAAGTAGATATTACTTTTATCCATATTAGCTTCAAGACCTGAAGCTGAAGAAAACTTGGAGAAAGCATCAAGCAGCAGTTTTACAGAAATCTTATCAGCTCTAGCAAATAGTAATAAGTCATCTGCAAACATCAGATGAGTTATATTGAGCTTCTCACATCTAGGGTGGAAGTTAAAATCAAGGTTAGACTTTAGCTGGTTCATACACCTTGACAGATATTCCATTCATATAGCAAAAAGAAAAGGGGATAGGGGGTCCCCCTGTCTCAGACCTTTCTTTGCTTGAAATGGTTTACTAGGGAAGCCATTGATGAGAATAGAGTAGGAAACAGTAGTGATACAGGCCATAATCCACTTCACAAACATTTGAGGAAACCCCAACTCTTGTAAAACAGTCTGAAGAAAGCTCCATTCAACAGAGTCATAAGCTTTCTTTAGGTCAACCTTTAGAAAACATCTAGGGGATAAGTGAGACCTGCCATAAACCTTAATCAATTCAGTTGCCAGCAAAATATTATCAGCAATGTACCTCCCAGGGATGAAACCTGATTGACACTCACTAACCACTTCAGTAATCACTTTTTGCAGCCTGGCAGTGAGAATCTTAGAAATGATTTTGTAAAGGGTAGAGCAACAAGCAATAGGACGAAAATCTTTAACACAAGAAACATTAGTTACCTTGGGTACCAAAGTGACATATGTACAATTCATGCCAGAGTAAATCTCCCCTTTCTGGAAGAAGAAATTAACTGCTTCATACACATCTTTTTTAATCCAGGGCCAAGCTTTCTTGAAAAACACAGCATTGTAGCCATCCAAACCTGGAGCCCTACTATCATCAATAGCTTTGAGTGCCATATCAATCTCAGCAGTAGTAACTGGAACACACAGAGAAAGAGCTGCATCTCTTGACAACCTAGCACCTGATCTAAGAGTGGGGAGATCAGGTTTAGGAATGTGACTAGCAGCAGTGCCTAAAAGATTCACATAGAACTTTTGAATCTCCAAAGTAATCTCTCATGGGTCTACAATCTTATGCCCTTGATCAGTATACAGAAAAGAGATCCTTTGCTTGAAAGAAGCATAGAAAAACTTAGAGTTAGAATCCCCATATGCTAACCACTGGATTCTAGATTTCTGTTTCAAAGCAGATTCTTCCACAGATAACCACTTCCTGAGCTTTTCAGTGCACACCTTCTCATCAACTTGCAGCAACAGATCTGTAGGGTCAGTACTAAGCTGACGCTGAACTTCTTCCAAGTCTTCCTGAGCCTTTTGGATCCTCACGGCTATACCTGCAAACTCTTCTTTGTGGAGGGTCTTCAACTGATGTTTCAGCCTTTTCAGCTTAAACCGGATTTTGCTTAGAGGTGTTCCCTTGATTGGCTTAACCCAATCTTGAGCAACAACACTTGCAAATTGAGAGTGGCTTGCCAGAAAATTAAAAAAATTAAAAGGCCTACCCCCTTCTTTATGATCATCCCCAAATTTTAACAATAGGGGGGAGTGGTCTGAAATAGAGGGATTAAGGTAATCCACAGCTAAGTGCCCATACTTCAGCATCCAACATCCATTTCCCAAAGATCTGTCAATTCTGTTAGTCACCCTTGAGTCACCCAAACCCTTATTACTCCATGAGAAAAAGTGACCAGTGCTTCTCAATTCATTCACACCAGAGTTAAGAAGGAAAGCCTCAAAATCCTGAGTTTCATAATTGCTAACACTAGTTCCATTGTCCCTATCATTGCTAGCAAGAACATCATTGAAATCTACAAGGACTAACCAAGGAGAGGAAGTAACCATAGCAGCAATCCCTGAAAGAGTTGACCACAAAGCCTTCCTGGTTTCAACAGTATGCAGCCCATAAACAAAGGTAATGAAACATACAGAAACCCCTTTGCTATCTACCAATTCCCCACGAACTAACTGCTCATGAGTAATCAATATTTTCATAGCACTAGTAGAAAAAATCATATTTGCAGCGCGGGTAAAACGGACTTTTTGCAGCGTTTTCGAGCGCTGCAATTGTGAGGGCTGCAAATACCATAAGTTTTTTTGCAGCGGACATAGACGCTGCAAATAATAGATTAATTGCAGCGCGGGTAGATCTGTACAAGTTGTAAATAGTGTATTAGTTGCAGCGCGGTTAGACCCCTATAAGTTGCAAATAAAAAGTAGTTGCAGCGCCTTGTTGAGAAATACGCGCTGCGATTAGTTGTCATTTTGCAGCTCAGTGCTAGTACACGCGCTGTAATTAATCCTTTTTTTATAAAAATAAATAAATAAATATAATAGCTCCGATCAGATGCATATTTATATATTTATCCCTAGACAATCCTATTATTTTGACAAAAAATTATAATAAAAACATTATAAATAGTTTAATAGGTTGCAAAAAAATTTCCATAATTTCCCTTGTAATTTGCGAAACCCGAACAAAACGGGAATTTATAAAGGCCTGTATATAAGACATAACATACATATATGTTCCAACAACCATATATATGCTCCAAGTAGCATCCAACGTCATATCCAACACATAACAAAAACATAAAACATAACATTACTAGACAACAAACTCATTCGCCGACATCCATCAAATAGTTGTCCTTAAAATAATTTGCCCATTGTTCTCGAGTTTCTTCTAACTCCTCATCAGAATATGGCATTTCTATTTGTACATAACCCTTCAAAAAACAAAAACTTGGTATTAATTACTCGAAAACTAATTTATAATAAGGTCACTGGGTCTTATTAGTAAATCAAAATGTATAGACGGCTGTATAGGCATAGAGTGACTTGAATACCGTTATTATCGCTCCCAGTTTTTAACTAATGAACCTAATGATTCATTTTAAACTAATTACATGTTTTCTTTGCTTTGTTTAAACTTTCTAAGACTCATTCCAATCTAGGTATGCACGCTTAAGGCTCGTTGGCTCGTTATAGGACACATTTACGCCAAATTGAGGCATTTTCGCTCCCAACTTTGCACTAAAGAACCTAAGGACTCATTTTAAACTAATTACATGTTTTATATGCTATGTTTAAACTTTCTAAGACTCATTCCAATCAAGTTATGCACATTTTAGGCTTGTTGGGTCGTTATGGACTTATTTAGGCTAAAATGAGACATTTTCGCTCCCATTTTTGAACTAATGAACCTAATGATTCATTTTAAACTAATTACATGTTTTATATGCTTTGTTTAAACTTTCTAAGACTCATTCCAATGTGGTTATGCACGTTTTAGGCTTGTTGGGTCGTTATGGACATATTTAGGCTAAAATGAGACATTTTCACTCCCATTTTTGAACTAATGAACCTAATGATTCATTTAAAACTAATTACATGTTTTATATGCTTTGTTTAAACTTTCTAAGACTCATTCCAATATGGATATGCGTGTTTTAGGCTTGTTGGGTCATTATGGACATATTTAGGCTAAAATGAGACATTTTTGCTCCCACTTTTGAACTAATGAACCTAATGATTCATTATAAACTATTTACATATTTTATATGCTTTGTTTAAACTTTCTAAGACTCATTCCAATATGGTTATGCACATTTTAGGCTTGTTGAGTCGTTATGGACATATTTAGGCTAAAATGAGACATTTTCGCTCCCATTTTTGAACTAATGAACCTAAGGACTCATTTTAAACTAATTACATGTTTTATATGCTTTGTTTAAACTTTCTAAGATTCATTCCAATCTAGTTATGCACGTTTAAGGCTTGTTGGGTCGTTATGGAAAAAATTAGGCAAAAATGAGACAATTTTGCTCCCATTTTTGAACTAATGAACCTAAGGACTCATTTTAAACTAATTACATGTTTTATATGCTTTGTTTAAACTTTATAAGACTTATTCCAATCTAGTTATGCACGTTTAAGGCTCGTTGGGTCGTTATAAGACATATTTAGGCCAAATTGAGGCATTTTCGCTACCAACTTTGCACTAAAGGACCTAAGGACTCATTTTAAACTAATTACATGTTTTATATGCTATGTTTAAACTTTCTAAGACTCATTCCAATCAAGTTATGCACGTTTAAGACTTGTTGGGTCGTTACGGACATATTTTGGCTAAAATGATATATTTTCGTTCCCATTTTCGAACTCAGGAACCTATGGACTCATTTTAAACTAATTACATGTTTTATATGCTATGTTTAAACTTTCTAAGACTCATTCTAATATGGTTATGCACGTTTTAGGCTTGTTGGGTCGTTATGGACATATTTAGGCTAAAATGAGACATTTTCTCTCCCATTTTTGAACTAATGAATCTAATGATTCATTTTGAACTGATTACATGTTTTATATGCTTTGTTTAAACTTTCTAAGACTCATTCCAATATGGTTATGCACGTTTTAGGCTTGTTGGGTCGTTATGGGCATATTTAGGCTAAAATGAGACATTTTCGCTCCTATTTTTGAACTAATAAGCCTAATGATTCATTTTAAACTAATTACATGTTATATTAGTTTTTTATAGGATGTACACTTTTTTATTTAAAAGAATTAAGCATCAGAACTAAAACATAAATAAAAATAAGCAGAATATCACGAACCTCAATATCTTTGCAAGGAATTCCCCTGGCTGGTGCAATGGGATCATTAGCAGCCTTCAAATCATGCAAACAATGATATTTGAGATTGTTTATCAAGTCCGTTATTGAAAGAGTAATCCTTTGGTCCTCATTCAACTTTGCTCAAGCTTTATATGTTCGACAGAGAATATACATTCCTAATATGCTTCCTTTGTCACTGATACATACAAGTACAATACTTGTACTTTGCAATTGCAGATTTGCAGCTAAGGTTACATAAACCCAATGTTGATTTGTTTAATGTTAATAGAAAATTCAGATACCCAACACTTTTCGGTTGTTTTGATTTATGTTTTTTAAAATTTCAAGAGCTTGACATATGCATATGCAGATGAAGGGCATGGGTTGTTAATAAATTACTACCTGAATACAAAGCAATGGTGTACAAACATGCTTAATTGAATCAGAACTGCTTGAATGCAAGTAGTAGTCGTCAGCTGACTTGAACCCAAAAGATACTACAAAATGTTAGATAACCAGGCAGGTTAGACATATATAACAAATTGCCATAAGAAATCTCTGTGGCACAGACTCAGATGAGAATTGTATTGACCTCGAGTTAGCCCTTCATCAAACTCCATTACAGTCTTCGCATTTTCAGCCATTGGTATGTTATACTCCCCACCAATATCTTCAAAGAGAGCACCATGCCTGAGCAGCAAGCAAACTGGTCTTATATAAGAAATCCAGACAAAATACCAGCAAAAGTAGCTCACCAACAAATTCAGTCATCATGAATTCACTAGAAAAGCCCTTTACAATACGAAGTAGTTGTCTTTTTTCATCATTATCTCTATACCACTACATTTAAATGGGGTTATGTTTGGAAATCTAACCATAGTCTACTTCAATTTAGGACATGTGACAATTTTTTCAGAGAGAAACAAAATAGTAGTATGTGAATATTATTTCTGGGAGGAGGGAATAAATGTATAACTATTAAGAGATAGATAAAAGTCGGAAGTTGTCATTACTTCTTGAATATTCTTCGAAGGCTGCTTGCTAATTCTTTGTCATAAGTGTTATTAAAGCCCTTGTGGAAGTCCTCATCTGCAATTGGTAGATTAAAAGGGTTACACAAGCTCACAGCTCCAGCGAGAGAGCAGTTATGTGATTCCTGAAAAAGGATGACAAGGTAATTAGAGAGAGAAACTCCGAATAACCAAAACACAGAAATGATATTGCTGAAAGACACAGAAGAGTGGCATTAATTAGATCCATGTTAACAACTCCAAAGAAGCAGGCCAAGGTATGCTGTGATTCTATTTGACAAACTTTGATAGTAAACACTTTCACGATCTTCTATACTACATACACATGTGCGTGTGGGTATTAATAGAAACAGAAACAACTGCTCACAGACTTCCAGTTTTGTTCAGTATGATATACGATGTATTTTTAAGATTCAACTTTTCAAGAAACCACTGAAACCAGTGAGTTAGCGTGAGTTCATACTGAGAGAGAACTTGTTCCCCATCCCCAGCAGTTAAGACAATCCAATTGGGACAAGACAACTAGTGAACTCATAATGATCTTCAATATTATGGTGAGTAAAACAAGTAAACAACAGTAGTAAGACAAGTAAAACCAAGGTTCCATGGTACGACACAATTCATTGTACGGGATCGAAAACACAGAACGCAACCCTTAGTGAATCGGGTACGCCCCAAAACGAAATGAAAAGCAAAAGAAAAGAGGAAACTCAGTTTTTGATGCTTTCATTCTCCTCCCTTCCCTCAGTCTCCGCTAAGCTTTGACGAAGCCAAAAAAGAAGCAAAAAAATCTTCAATGACTTGGGTCATAGGCTTGTTCAGCCGGCTCAAAAGGTTCAGTGGATCTGGTCGGTTCCACATGCGTTTAGGAAATGTCCGAATCCGGATCGCGGAATGGGGTTTGTACCACATTCCTTGTAACACTGAGTAAAACTCTAATTCACAGTTACATCTCTTTTATTCGATTATAAGGTGTGTGTGTGTGGTGGGGGGGGGGGGTTGTCTGTGCTTCTCAGCTCTATGCATAAAGGCATCATATTTTTACAAATAAACAAGCAAGCTGCATGGACTAAAATTATACCTGCCAAGTTTCTGGGCATGTAACCACCTCCGTTGTCTGCAGGCCTATGGGCTGCATCTCCTCCAAAACAGCCAAAGCAGCTCATATTATGTCCCTTTCACTGATCTGCCATGATTATGCATCAAAAAAATTGCCTCAGAAAATAACTTTTTTTCTTCCAGGCTAAAGAGGAAGATAAATGAACAAATGAGGGGGCAAGAAAACAACTAGTCACTGCAGATTTTCTCAACTTCTCAACAGGTATATTAAATTGTAACTATATCAAGCAACTTATACTTTTAGCGTAAGTTACATGCAAAAATCAGGAAGTTTGGGCAAATAATACAACACCTAGAATGTAATGGACACACCACACACCCATGAATCCATGAACAAAGAAAAAAAAAATCATAAGTCACTCATGATAGTATATTAATATCTACTGGAGTATTCTACTAATACAGAAGAAAAATCTTAGTCTCCCTCTCCCTGCATTACTAGCAACTCCTCCCCTAACAATCCCTACATAGAAACAGCTTTTGTTTAGGGAAATGGGAAATTCAATTTCTGCAAACTTTATTGCAAATGTCAATCCATAACCTTTAATCATGATTGCAAAACATTTTCCCAATTCCCAGTCAATTAATTTCTGGACAGAGCAATTTCTGCCCAATAAGAGATAGTAGGAGCTGGGATTAAATGCCAGTGAGCCATAGTTATTAAGGAACTGATGTCTAATAATCATTTAACGATGACAGTGAGCTTATGGCTTTGAAGTATTCCAACTCAATTATCCTTTCAAAGATGACTGATTGACTGGTAGTAAACAAGAATGCTCAAAAGATAAAATGAAATCCACCAAGTAAAAACAAGACTCCAGAATTACAGACTTTGCTTAACTTTTTCATTTGTAAATTCAAGCAAGTTTTTCAATTGTACATTCAAGCAAGTTTTTCATTAGCCAATGGACACTCATAAATGATTGATGTTTAACCAAAAGACATTACTGCAAGCCTTAAACATATACTCAAAGATTGAGAATTCATAGGAAAATTATTTAACTAGCTCAACAATACCCACTCTGCATTGAAGTATTAAACACACACTAACATCACATCAGCTTATTACACCAAGCTACCTCTTTCAGAAATCGCCCTTTATTTTGGTTGCTTATGCTGATTAACAAAATCTCAAGTCTGAAATTTCTTGATTAAACCATTCAGACTTTAAAAAATGTAAAAATTGGACAATAATTTATAGAGTAATGCTAAAAAAACAGCAAATGAGAAACATGAAACATATTGGAATCATCAAATAGAAAAAGGCTTGCAAGGTATCAGAGATGTTCTGTGTCACTACGATAGACCAAAGAAACAACACTAAAACAGAACGCTGGTATCAGCTACGTCGGTTGTCCTGATTAATTTCATTTTATTTTTGATTAGGTCATACAAATTTTTGCGAAATTAATTCAAAAAAATTAAAATTGGGAGAATATTTTTTTTTATTAAGTCATAGAAATCGTTGAAGAAATTATAACAACCGAATTGAAAAAGAACAGATCGATTACCTTTCCCGTGAACAGATCGAAAAAGAACAGACGGTGGAGCAGCGGAGAAGAGGAAGGTACGTAGTGGAGCAGAGGAGAAGATGAAGGTACGCAGGCGGTGAAGATGCAGAGGAGCGAGCTGCAGATCCGATAGAGCAGGAAACTTTCCGGCGAAGTAGCGAGTGGCTATGGAGATTGGGAGAATATGCGGAGGAGAGAGATTGCGAATTCTAGATCTGTGGTGGCTGGGTTGAGAAGATAGATCGAGATTGCGAATTGAATATTTTCCGAAAAAATTTCCTTGAATTGTATCAAACTCGAGACATGGAGGCTGCGAATATTATGAGTTGCAGCATTTATTACGGCCACAAGCTGCGATTAATGAGTTTAATTGCAACTTGTACATGATTCCCGCGCTGCGAAATCCTCTTTCAAAAAAAAATAAGCTTTTTCGCAGTGCTTGGTCACTGAAGTTGCTGCGAATAGTTCATTAAAACATTGACCCGCGTTGACCAAACCCTTGTTGCAACTCGTATGACTTGCGTGAGTTGTAATTGATGAGTTGCAAATGACGATTTCTCTACTAGTGTAGTAACATTAATACCCTTCCACCCCACCCAAATTCTTCCTCTGGGATTACAGGAAGAATTGCAATGCCAAGACCAACCACCACCTAACTTCTGCTAGATTTTACTATTATTGTTCTCTTTTACTCTTGTTTCTAGAATAGCAATCACATCAACTTTATTCACTGACAAAAAGATTTTCAATGCTCTTGTCTTATTAGGATCATTAAGACCCTTCACATTCCATGAACAGATTATCATCAAGGAGAGAAGTCAGTGCTACTAGGGGATTCCCCTTGATCCTCTCCTTCCTCCTCCAAAGTTTCTATGCCACCATGCTCGGGAAGTAGAACTCTGAATGAATTCTGAATTGGAGTTGTAGCTCTAACTTGCTGAACTTCTCTGTGTTTATTTATCCTAGCATCAACTTTCCACCCTACATGTAACACCCCGACAATTCTCTCTTTTCTAAAATAATTTTTTAATATAAAACGTAGAGAATTATCAAGGCATTATCGCCCGTGTGAAAACGTAACGGCTTATTCAGAATTTTGTAGCGGAAAACATAAAACTAACTTTAGGTTTATAAATAATCGATTACAGGTTTAATCCCAAAAACCAATCAACGAAACTAAGGAAATATAAATAGTACGACAAGTTTAAAGTCCAAATTAACAAACCAAGTCACTTAGCAAAACAAAACTAAATACAAGCTCTCTAATCCCGATCCCCGTGATGCATCATCTTCAAACCTGTAGATGGACAACGCTTATTGATCCTTAGAGACTGCTCACCAAAGATTGGGTCATCACAGGATCAATAAGGCATATCCATGATCAACATGCACAAGCAAAAGCACGTAATCAGCAAAGCTGAGTACTACATACTAAAACAAAAACAATCTTAACATGATACTAATAAACGATAAGTAAGGGCAAACAACACATATTAATTTGAATACCACACTTGACTAGACTGGGCTAGACTGGACTAGACTTTTATAACAATAACATTATTTTAATTGAAATAGTCAATGGACCGAGTTTCTACTAGAAACTTCTTCTTCTTCACTAAGGAAGACGAGGTACGGGCGCGACTCCGTAAATCCCAATGACCTGCGATATCGAGGGACTTTTGAATAAAATAGAACCGGTGATTAATCCGGCCCCAGAAAAAGCCATAGGCTACCCATGACCCCAACTCCTGATTGTCCGTCACTTTAGACGTGCACAGTCTAAAGCTATTGCTACTCAGTTTCACTTTACATGATTTATAAATTAAACTATGTTGTGACTCAACAATCACACAAGGCATACAAACAACATTTATTCACGACTGTTTTTATCTTGGAATTAAGTAAGTGATCACAGAGATGTCAATCAAGACTTATTCCAATTAATTCAACCTTTCCTTTAATACTGATCAACCCTCTATATGGGCATAAGGTTTCAACTTACTAAACAAGGTCCTCGGCCCTCATAAAGTAGTGAAAAACTAAAAGGGAACAACGATCAATCGATCTGAATCAATGTATATAAAATAAAGTTCCCAATTGACATGCTTGCATCAATAATCCGTACTAACATGCTATAATTCTCATAACGAAATATATATGATCAACATGTCCATCCAACAATATTAAACATGCACTTTCAACATAACTAAGTTCATCAACAATTTCAACATGGTTTCAACAAATCACACACATTTCAAGCACACAGGTATGTACGTACCTTGTGTAAACAAACTGATAGGCCACTTTAACGAATTCAAAAGTCGCCTACAAAGAATTCTCCGCCTAAAAACAACCAATAAAATTCCCCAATCAATATCCAACAATTTACAGCAATACTAAAGTACTCTAAATACATCCTAAACATATTTTGAACCATCCCCAATATCGAAACTTAACTAAGTATCCTCCAAAGCATAATAACTATTAAACTAATGACCCCAAATCGTTCTAAACTCTAATAAAACATCCTTTTAAAATTTCCAGCAATATAAAATAATTTCAAACGTCCACAAAACATAATCAACGTTCTTAAAATCATAAAAATAATAGCTTTAATAATATATAGTCATTCTATTATGATTTTAGAATATTAAAACCTTAAAAATCCATGCTTTAATAATTAAATTCCTTATTTCAATTCAATTACATAATCTGAAAATTAAATTTATCATTTAAACATAGTATATAATCTGAAAATATAACTTGATCATAATAACTTATAATTTACATTCAATAAACATGAATTAAATTAATAAAACTTCATTAAAACCCTAACTTAAACGTAGTTAATAAATCTGAAAATAATTAAATTAATTTCAACAACATATAATCTGAAATTTCATAACTTAATCATAAAAATCATAAATTTAATTCGAGAAACATAAATTCAAATTAATTAAATTAATTAAAACATTTAAATAACTTAGGATTCAAGAAATAACCAAAAGGAGAAAGAGAGAGGGACTGCCGGCGGCTGGTGCAGGCACGACGACGACGACGGAGGCGCGGCTGGTGGCGACATGACTGGGCGGCGCGACTGGTGTTGGTGGTTGCGGGTGGTTGCAAGCAACGAAAGAGGAAGGAGAGAATTGGTGGGTGCAGTGCAGCAGCGGCGCTGCAGGTGGCGGCGCAACGTGGAGGGAACGACGAAGGTGGTTGTGCGACTGGTGGTGGGTACGGTGGTGGGAGGCGGTGGTTGCTATGGTTGCTGCGAGAAACCGAAACAAGTAAGGGCAAGAAAACGAAGGGGAAGGAGAACGAACGAGTGAGAGAATGAGATGTTACCGTGCGGCGACGGAGAGGGACTACGACGGAGGAACAGGCGGCGGTCAGGCAAGGTGGTTGACGGCGGCCTGAAGCAAGGAGATTGCAAGGTTTTGAGTTGTGTTTTCACGTGAAGTCTAAAGCAAGAATGAGGGTTTCTTGGTTTCACGTGAAAAAGAAAAGAGGAAGAAGGATTATTTTGGGTTTATTGATTTGGGCTTTACCCAATTGGGCCTAGAATTAGGATTTGGGTTTTAGTGTTTGAGTCAAACCGAATAGGATTGTTTTTCCGAATTCAACGTGTTTTCCTAATTCAAATTCTTTTCAACATAAAATTCTAAAATTATTTTTGATTGCACAAACCGTTAAAATATTTAGAATATATTTAAATAGAATTAAATATATATTAATATATAAATAAAGTTCAAAAATCGTTAAATATTTAGAACGTACTTAAAATAAAATAAATATACGTTAATTATATATTCATTACTAAAATTCATAAATTCTATTTAAATATAAATAATATACGTTAAAATATATTAATAAAATTTATAAATTTACGGGGGATTACACTACATCATCATCAGAATGAACAACAACAGTAGTGCCAATAGGAGTGGCCTGTTGGGATTGCTGTTGTACCAAGTCTAGTTGTGGAACCTGTTGAACCTTTTTTGGAACCCATTTCTTCACTATCTTCTTCTCTGGGGGTCTAACATTGTTGTATTTCTTATCTTGAGCATCACAATTGTGTTCCACCAGACAACATTTCTTATAGTTGTGAGGGGGTCGAAAAAGCACGAGGCTAATGCGTGACCTCGTCCCTCGTGGGTGTGACGATTCTTTTTATTCAATCAAGTGTAATTGGATTTTCTGTGAGTATACACCCAATTGACTAGTAATATAGGAGTCGCCATTCAGTTTTTAACGACAATGAGAAAAACTGACAAAACCCGGTTATCGTGACATAAAGGGAGTGCAATTATGTTTGACCACGACGGCCGTAGGTTCCCTTGTGATCCCTGGTGTGGGGATCTCTCAACATACACCCGCAAGGTAGAGATTGAGGGTTCGGGGGACTGTAACTACCGAGAGGAGTACTTCGCTCGTCGATAACTCCAGAGGCAGGATATCCTTACTAGCTCAGCATAAATAATTGAAGGGACATGCGTTAACTATTAAACTAATCTGAGTTGATTTTAGCAATATGCAACATATAATACTAATTCGATCGTGATTATCTGATTTAAATAGCATTAAGGGACCTAGCATGATAATCCAATTTCCCAAAAATATCATATTTGTTGGGCGTGATAGAACAATCAGATTTAGTTAGTTTAACAGTTCATAAAAAGGGCGAGGAAAGCAGTTAAATCATCGAAAAAGGATACATTACGACGCACCCTTGAGAGGTGCGTCACGGTTCTCAGAAAACTAACCACTTTGACTTTTCTATTTCTCCTTTTTATTTAACGAATCTCAATTATGGGACAGGATACGTTCTGTTCGATTTATGAATCGATTGCGACAGAACGCGTGAACAGTTTCGCAGCGAGAGGCTTAGGCTAAGGGTTGGAGTCAATACTCAGAATATAATTGTGTGTTTTTATGTTCTTTTCACGTCGAATTTAGGGGTCTATTTATAGGGAAGAGTTCGTGGAAAGATAGAATTGCAGAGTTCTAATCCATAAAGAATTAGGAAAAAACACGTACCCAGGTATTTTCAGCGCCCAGGCCTGAGCGCCGAAGATTTCGGCGCCCAGAGCCAGGCGTTGAAAATAGGGTCTGGGCTGTTTTCTTTAGTCAGATTCGGATTCCTGAAATCCGTAGAGTTTGAGATTAATTCGAGTCTTTTAGCGCGTATCAATTTTATGACGGAACGCGTCTAGCCCGTTACGAACTCTAGGCTCGTTAGGATTTCAATTAATACGTAACTCTTATTTCCGGATCATATTAGGAATAGGATCCTCGCAGTTTTCTATCTCATTTAGGATTTATGTTGGAATGCAACACCTAATTCTGACAGGTTTCTATCTTTTATGATTTGCCACTTTTTAGAAGCTACCTTTTACGGCAGTTACTATTTTTAGCAGGTTTCCATAAATAGCAGGTTTCGGGTGAAATGAAAAGGGGAATTGAGATTCGTTTATTTTATAGGAGATGCGTTGTCAAGTGGAGTTTTTATGCTTTCATCATCGAACCTTTCCCTTGCGGGAATGGGGACAAAAGTAGGTGTCTACAGTTAGCCCCAACTTTGACTGAGTCTTGGAGTAAGACGATGGTCAAAGTATTAGACGGAGTGCGTCACACAAGCCATGGTGTATGTGACCTGTTTTTCGAGGGTCTCACGAGCCCCCGAGTGATAACATTTGACTTAAGGGTCATCACTTGAAGTGTCGACATATCCCTCACGTGTCATTGGGATTTGTCAACTGATAGTATAGAAACTTCCTCACTTTGTCATTGGAAGGATCTAAAGGTTTGTAGAAACTCCCTCACTTTGTCATTGGGAGTAGCTACAGAGTTTTTCGAAATCAAAGCTGTAAAGTGTAATTGGGCCTGGCCAAGCCCAATCACGAGGTAAAAATGTTTTTTAAAGATTCTCATTTTCAGGGCTAGCTAAACGAGAAAACCCCCTTGTTTTTATAGGACGTAAAACGAAGGAAAATCCAGCACCCTTGTTTTTATAGGACGTAAAACGAAGGAAAATCCAGTACCCTTGTTTTTATAGGACGTAAAACGAAGGAAAATCCAGCAAAAGTTATCGCTGCAGCGACTAAGGACCTGCGCGGTTTAATGGCGCAAACCCCGCCGGCTAAAGATGGCGAGCCTGTCCGCTAAGGGTGGACACCCCGTCCGATAGAAGTGGACGAATCTGTTTTTGAAATTTGAAAATAAGGACCTACGCGATTTGTGACGTAGACCCCGCCGGCTAAAGATGGCGAACCTTGTTCGCTAAGGGTGGACACCCCGCCCTATAGAAGTGGACGAATCTATTTTGAAATTTGTTTGCGCTTTTTGAAAATAAGGACCTACGCGGTTTGTGACGTAGACCCCGCCGGCTGAAGATGGCAAGCCTGTTTTAAATTTGAAGACTTTATTTTTCGAAAACTGAGGACCTGCGCGGCTAGTGACGCAGACCCCGCCCGCTGAGGGTGGGCGAGCCCTGTCCGCTGAGGGTGGACGTCCCTGAATTCGTTTTCTTTTCGATTTGGGAACTCGCGCGGTTTGTGACGCGATTCTTGCCGACTGAAGATGGGCAAGTTCCTATTTCTTTGGTTCTTTGTGATTTCTTTTGTGATTTCTTTTTTTCATTCTTGCAAGAGTGAATTCTTTCGAGGGGTGCTCGAATTTAGTTGTAACCTGAACGTGGGCTGACAACGTGTTCAGACGGATCTTTGTCTTGCGACAGTCCGCTTTCGTGATTTTGAGCTAGTCTTTTACGGCTCGACTTGGTCTTTGATCAGAGGACCGTGCACAAGTGTCAGTGACGTCCTTTCGATGTGGTCGAACCTATTGTTGTTCTTTTTCGAGATATCCAAACATGATATGGTGTATGGCGCAGTCTGGGAATGTGATTTTGATCGCGCGCTCTTTGTTGGAGTCTATTTTTTCGCGAGCCCCCAAGCACTGGGGCTCGTCGGTTGTTTTTTGCATCTTGTAATCATGTTTGGGGTCATGCTCGTATGTGCGAGCGACCTTCTATAGTAGTGTGCTACTTTAGCGAAGTCGTGGAGTGCGACTTTAGTTTTCAGGCGACATCCGGTTTTAGCTTGGCCCGGATTAACCCTTTGACAGACAAACATTTTTTATTTGGAAAACCAATGACTTGACGACACATATTTTTGGTGTTTCGAAGAATGACCATGATATTTAACTTGCTTTTTTTTTGAAAGTGTACATAAGAATTTTCTGAGACGAGTCTAAGTTTCGACCAAGTTTTAATGTTTTTATTTTTTCTTGCTTATTTGGGAGCTAAAGGTGCTTTGGGCTTGATCCTACTTGCAATAGGGCCTCGTGTTTTAGCAACACGGTCTTAAGTCCTTTCCTGTTCCGTGTTTTGTGAAATCTGGGCCTTGGGCTGCATTTTCAGCGCCCAAGTTCAGGCGTTAAACATTTCGGCGCCCAGGCGTGGGCGCTGAAAGTCCTTTCCTGGTAATATTTGATTTTCGTATTTCCTAACATGTTTCCGAATGGGATCACGATGTCATTGGGTGCGTTCAGCTATATATAGGGGGCTAGATACGTCCTTATTTTCCACCACTCTCAAATTCTTTCTCTCCTTTTGCTGTGCTCTAATTATTCACTGCTTTTGCCATGTCGATCCCTACTTTCTCACTCCAACGGACTGTTAGACGTTGGCTGCGGGCGCTTACTCCCACAGAAAAAGCTTTGTTAAAAGAATACCACTTAGAGGCACTTTTAGGTTTACAACAAATTAATATTGATTATAACTTTCTGCATGCTGCCCTAAGCTTTTGGGACTCCGATCATCATGTTTTTGCCTTTCGGGGCAATGAAATATGTCCTTTGCCTGATGAATTTGCTGCGATCCTTGGTTATCCTACCAATGCTACTCCTGTTACCCCTGGCACTATTGAAGAGGGTAAAACAACCATAAGGGCTTTCCTAGGGCTAGATGATAACATGTTTGCTGAAATTGTTGTAGATGATGAGGTTAACTTGGCGAAACTTGTAAAACATCACTTTAGGCCTAGTAAGAATATGACCGAACAAAAATTGAACATTCGAGCCCTTGTATTTTGCTTGTTGAATCATTATTTGCCGTCGAATAATAATGGTGAGTTCGGTGACATAAGGTTGATCCCCTTGATTAGCCAGATGGAAAGTTGCTATTCTATTATGCCGTTGGTTGTTGCTGAGACTTTGCTGAGTGCGGATGAACTGAAGAAGGGCGCCAAATCTGAATATTTTAAGGGGAGCCCCCTATTGCTGCAGGTAATCGATCTTTTCCTTGCGCACATGTATGTTTTTTTTTGCATATATTTCTTTTTGCCTGGGGCTGAGTTTCAGCGCCCAGGGCTGGGCGCTGGAATATTCGGCGCCTGGTCCTGGGCGTTGAAACTGCGCCCCAGGAACCGTTTTTTCTTTCTTTTCATTCTTTTGATTCGATCGTACCTGTTTTTGCAGATTTGGCTTGCGGAACGGCTTAGACTTTTGGAAGCTCCTGCCGATCCTAAACATTATCGCCCTATAGCTTTGGGTAACCGAAAATACTTGCACCAAGGCCAGGACGAGGCCGAATGGACCTCCTTTTTTACTTATGGCGTTTGTTCTATTAAGTGGGTGGTACCATGGTGGGGTTTGACTACTATGACAGGGGGTTCTGATGTATCGGTTTATGTTTCTATGTTGGGGCTATCTCGTCCCATTTATATTTTCCCTTACCGAGTCATGCGTCAATATGGTTTAAGGCAGACTATCCCCTTTTCTGATACAGTACCACCTAAGGTAGCGGCCTTTTCACAAACACGGGTCTTAGCGTGGGCTAAGTATTATGATGGTCTCCCGCGTTGGGCCGTAGCTACAAATGGCTTTGTGGGTCTTTCTGAAAACTACAAGTTGTGGATGAGCTCCGATGACAAAGATGTGAGGACCGAGGCTCGTAATGGGGAGCCGGCTGAGCTTTTGATACCTCGTATTCGTGTTAAGTATGAGGGTCCTGATTCTGCCAAACCTCGTACCTATAGTGTTAAGACTGTGAAAGCCCGTCCTGATCGAAAGCGAAAGGAAGTTCCTCCCCGTTCCAGTTTCAGGCCTAAAAAGATGCCTAACATGAAGGGGCCTGCTGTTGTTAAAAGAAATGCAAGCTCTCGCGGAGATCGTCGCCGGAACAATGTATGGGTTAGGAAGGCTCAGCCGCCTGTAGAAACAGCGGCTAGTCTAGTTGATGGTAATAATCCTTCTCCCATCATTGGCTGTGCCCTCGAGGCTGAGCGGGCTATAACTGAGAACGTTTCTGAAGCCTTGGCATCTTTGGAAGTTAGTGTCCAGGAGCCGGTTCTTATGGAGATTGACATTGGGGCAGCGCAGAGGACTGTGGGAGTGGATCCTGCGAATATTGCCCTCTACAAGACTTTATTTGATAATCCAGAAGAACTAGAGTAGTGTAGTTCTTGCTAGGGTGTAGGTGCCCTCTATTTATTTCAGTCGTGTTTGTTTTTATTTTTAGCACTCTGTTTTCCTTCTTATTATATTTTAATAAAGGCGTATTTTTAGTTTTTATTTATTTTTGTTTCTCCTCTTTTTTATTTTTTTTATATGTCTAACACTTTTTTTACAAAGAATATATTATTTTTTATTTGGACCGAATCCTTGGTAAGGATTGCCTACGTATCTTGTCAGAATCAGGTCACGCGTAGTTCTAGCTTTAGAATAAGTTCTAGTATGCCGGATTTCGGTGGATATGTCCTGAAGTGGAAACATATTACTTAATTGGTCAAATGAGTGAAGTATTTATCATTATTTTCATCTGCCGTTTTTTTGCCATAGGTTGCGTAAAATTCGACTAATTTGTATAGCTATATTCTTGGTAAACCTATTTGGATACGTACTGTTACCCCCCAAGTGTTCGTTATTTTTCCGTTGTGTGCGGATAAAATGACGAGCACTTTCAAGAAGAAAACTTTTGGCAGGCAGAGAGTTTCAACGCCCAGGCTGGGGCGTCAGAAATTTCGGCGCCCAGCCCTGGGCGCTGAAAATGACTTGGGCGGTCAATTTTTGACGCTTTGCTTCACATGTTCTTGCGTTTATTTCTATTCCCCCTTTTTTTCTGCCTTGATATTGTGCTTCGTATTTAAAGTTAATTTTGAGGCTATTTTGGAGGCTTTTTTTGACTGTTAGCGTGAAATGCACTTTTGTCTGGATTAATTTTTTTCTATTGGTGACTTGAAATAGTTTTGAAAATGGAGTTAGGGTGCGGAAGTTATGAAGATCTTTGTGTAGGCTTTGGAGGTGGGTTGTTAGTGAAGGGTATGATGGAATCTATGTTTTATGAATCTGTTTTTTTTTTTTTGGTAACATTTGCATTGTTTTAAATTTTTGATTTCCTTTGATTTTGGGTTGCACGGATTGGCTCTTATGATGACACTGGTTGGCTTTTTAGGTTTTGGGGATATGAATGGGATAGTGTGGTTTATTTTGTGGGTTTCCGGAATTGGTTCCCATGACACTATTTCAAAACCGAGTGGGCTTTGTTTGTTGGGCCTAGAGTGGGCCGTCTCTTTATTTTTGTATTTTGCAAGTACATTTGGTGTTTATTTAGTGTTAGAATAAAATTTTTAGGAGAAATATTACGCCTTTATTGATCCGAAAAGTAAGGAAAACACACTGAAATAAAACTGACCCATATTCTAAAGGGCCTTAGGACCATCTAAAGTCTCTATTATTTTTTTCTATCAATCTAAAGAACTACTAGGCGCTTTTTACTAATGGTGCTCTATGTGGCTCAAGCCTGGGGTTTAGTCTCATAAAACTTCGGTCCTTCACCGGTACTCATCTTGAATTCCATTCCTTTTGCGTTGACCCACTGATATGTCTTCACCCATCCGTTCTCGACCTCTTCTAGTGTTGATGCAGGAGAGATTAACCGGGTTGGATCGAAACCTTCATCTTGTAAAGCTAGGGTAGTCATCACAGTCTCGTCCTCCATAGGCCTCGACTCGTTAAACAATGTCCATAGAGCCTGGTTGTCCAATATTTCAGCTGTTTTAGTCTTGGTGAGGTGGGGTTCCTCATCCAAGGTGTGGCAGTCATGGAAAATTTCAAATCCGGGTTTTAGCAAGCCATCCTAAACGAAGGGTTCAGGGAAATCACATCATGGGTGTTCTTCTCCTTCCCGAATGAACATCCCGTTAAGGGTCCTTTGATATGGGGGAAGGAGGGTGGTTTGTTTGGTTTTGTTAAGGCGTAGCCTAGATAGGCGGTCAGCAATATCTTCCTCCGTTGGTTCATAACCTAAGCCAAAGGGAGTAGGTTTGTCGGGAAAAGGATGGAATGTGCATTCCTTCTTCCTTATGCCCAATGGGGTTCCTGGAAAATAGCCTTGAGCTAACAGCATTCTAGGGATGACTCGGGATGCATGCGGGTCTAGGAATGCTGGATCATAATCTTCGATGAACTGGATTGTTTCTTCCATTTGAAACCCATAAAGGTCGTCTGCAGCTTCAGCCGTTCCAACCATAGTACAACTGACGTCGAGAGGAGGGGCGCGGATTTCTAGTATTACCCCGTTATGGTTAAGTTTAACCATTTGGTGCAAGGTAGAAGCCACACCTCCTAAGTCATGGAGCCAAGGTCGCCCCAAGAGGAGGTTGAAAGTGGGTTTGATGTCGATTATCTGAAACTCCGTGGTGCGTGCCACAAGCCCGGTTTGTATGGTAAGGTTGATTTTCCCCAAAACAGGCCTTCGGGAGTTATCATAAGCTCGTACCCCTTGCGTGGAGGTTTGGAAGTCATCGCTTCCTAGCCCCAAGCAATGGGCGGTTCGCAATGGGCAGACATTAACCGCCGAACCATTATCTACGAGCATTAGGGGGATTTTTTGTCCTTTGCATCCAACCACTAGGTAAAGGGCTTTATTGTGAGCACCCCCCTCTTTGGGTAAGTCTTTATCAGTGAAAACTATGGCCTTTTCTCCGGCATCTCCCGTGACATGGCTAACCAATGAGCCAGGTGTGATATCTGTAGGTACTAAGATGAGGTCAAGTGAGCGAATAAGCTTTTCGCGATGTTCCTTTGAAGTACACATAAGATCCTAGATGGTAATCTCAGCCTTGGTTCTTTTTAGTTGTTTCAGGAGAGGATTTTCAATGACTTCCGCGACGGTGGCGTGCCGTCCATTCTCAGGAGTTTGCCTAACCGGGATGTCGTCCATAGGAGGTGGGTGAATATCCGGTTGGTATATTCTTCCGGATCGGGTGAGGTTGTCGACCTCGGGCTCCTGAGGGGTGGTGTCAATGAGAGCATACCCGGGCCAAGTTTCAGTGAAGAAGTCCTGGCTCGAGACTTGAGATAGGTAAATATCTTCAGCATCATCGTTCCATACACCGCACACTTCCCTCTCGATTCGATCCATAGGGACCACAGCGAGTGGTGCACCTTGAGGTGTAATATACACCGTGGGGTCAAAATTCTCTGGTTGGTCGAGAGAGATGTGACAAGAGCCGAGTGGGCTCTTGTTGTTGTTGGGTTTGCCAACGTTAGGGAGAGGTATTACATCATCCTCTATCATGTCCTGGATCGTATGTTTTAGATTCCAGCAGTTTTCAGTGTCATGCCCATTTCCTTGATGGAATTTGCAGTAAGTACCTTCGACCCAATATTTGCTTTTGACAGGAGGGTCACGGGTAGGGCCTATAGGTCTCAACTTTCCTTGATTGGTTAGTCTTTCAAAGGCTTGTACCAAAGTTGACCCGAGTGGGGCAAACTTTCGGTCTCGGACCCATCTTGCAGGGTTTCTTCGGGCGGGAGTCTCTTCTACAGCATGGACTTCTTGGGCTTGGGATGTGTTACCCCGATTATAGGTGTTGGTCTTATATGTGGGTTTGCTCTGTATGGTTTTGGCGAGGTCGTCCTCGATCTTTATTCCCACATCATAAACTCTTTTGAAAGTGTCGAGTCCCAGGTACCTAAGGTGTTGTCTGTAAGCCGGGTCCAGGTTGTCAATGAATTTTTGGACCAATTCTGTTTCGGGAGGCCTATTGATTAGCTGGGCCGCCTGGTCCCTCCATCTAGCAAAGTAGGTTGTGAAACCCTCATTTTTCTTTTGGAAGAGAACTTCCAGCTCGCGCATGGTGACTTGGAAGTCCATGTTCGACGAGTATTGCTTGATGAAGACATTGACAAAGTCTTCCCAAGTGGGGAAGAGCTTAGGGTCCTGGTGGTAGTACCATTTGAGCGGCACAGGTTCCAAGGACAAAGGAAAGGCAGGTAAGTACATGGACTTGTCCACGCCTTTCAAGTTCATGGTATTCACAAAGCTCAGTAGATGATCACGGGGGTTGTCCGTGGCTTTGAACTTTGGTAAGTCAGATGAACTGAACTTTTCTGGTAATTTGCCAGGAAAAGGTTCAGGATCGAGAGAGAAGTATTTGCTCCCCATGGTTTGCTGTAGGACCATTTTTTCGATCCTCTTCTCGTTATCGAGGTCATTTTTGGCTTGCGCAGCCGCTAAAGCTTCATTTTCCATTTTCAGTTGGCCCATAAGTTGGGTCATTTGGACCATCTGGTCTCGCAAATCTTCGATGGACATGTTTGAAGGTGCGAATCGAGGTTGGGGAAGCGGAGATCCTTGAAATGAGGGACGACGGACGGAGCTTGGAGTTACTAAACCTGGTGTTGGCGATGTATCTTCGAGACGCACTAACCGTTGATTCCCTGATCGGCACCAAGTGGCAGGACCAGTCCTAGGTATAAGATAAGCTAAAGTTTAGGTTCCCAATGTTTCAAGCATTACTTAGTCTAGACTTCAACTCTCTAAATTGGTTTTTCACTTTTTCTTTTGTCGGTACACTTTTTGGTTTTTTTTTTGATTTTGGTCATTCTTTTGGATTTTCGAAACACTTGCCCGTGTGCCATTCATAGTTATTAGCACGTTCGGTTTTGGTGTCGGGTATTGTCGTCGTAGGAGGCCTAACAACGACACAAAGAGTTATTAATTTTTTGCGAGTCGCTTTTGAAATCGAGTGCTTTTCTTACGCCCTCGTAGCAATTCTTTTTATGAACATTTTTTTGCGCTACGTATTTTCCTTTCGCGCGGGCACCGAGGCTGCTGCGCCTGACCAGAAGGCCAAGCAGCAACTTCAGCGCCCAGCGAGGGGCGTGAGAAATTCTGGCGCCCAGCCAGGGGCGTTGAAAATTCGTCCCTGGCTGGTTCTCGTTTTCTGTCTTCTGTTTATGCGACTTCGACTTGCGTGCTTGCCTAATAACGTCCTTTACGCGTAACAGTGTTTGTGGGATTCGTTACAGGCCATCCCGAGCGTCGCTTATTTTGTGGCGATCATTTGGGTTTGCGGAACACGTGTTTCGGTATAACTCTTTGGCAAATTAGTCTATGAATGTTTGGGCAATTTTTAAGGTCGTTGGTTTTCTAGGATAGTTTGTCACACACAATCACATATTTCGCTACACATAACTACATTACAAACATGGATTTGAAAATTAAATATGCCACGTAGTTTATGATAGGCTTCTATGGGTAGTTTATTTGCGCCTGGCTTGGTACCGCTTCTATCGTAGATCCAACACATGCCCCGGTCGAGGTAGTGTCTTCAACAGACGAATTTCGCTCAAGAGGCCAACCCGCAAGTGCAAGCCAAGGGGGCATGCAGGCGAGAGGGACCTAATGAGCGAGCGATTGGGTTTGGGATAGGTGTACTACCTGCACAAGTACCGAGTGGGAAACATGTGCGGCGTATGCACCCCCCTATTGGCGAAAAAAGGTATCCTTAGTCCCAACTCCCGAGGGAGCCGAGATTCGTTATGATGTTCTGCCCGTTCACATTAATATGCTGATTTTCAGGTCGTCCCAACTTGATGGGGAAATAAACGCGGGGTAGGATCGTTTCACCCTTCGGCTATTTTGATTACCTACAAGCACGAGTATTTCCTTCACTATCCCCAGTGGAGTCGCCACTGTGAGGGGGTCGAAAAAGCACGAGGCTAATGCGTGACCTCGTCCCTCGTGGGTGTGACGATTCTTTTTATTCAATCAAGTGTAATTGGATTTCCTGTGAGTATACACCCAATTGACTAGTAAATAGGAGTCGCCATTCAGTTTTTAACGACAATGAGAAAAACTGACAAAACCCGGTTATCGTGACATAAAGGGAGTGCAATTATGTTTGACCACGACGGTCGTAGGTTCCCTTGTGATCCCTGGTGTGGGGATCTCTCAACATACACCCGCAAGGTAGAGATTGAGGGTTCGGGGGACTGTAACTACCGAGAGGAGTACTTCGCTCGTCGATAACTCCAGAGGCAGGATATCCTTACTAGCTCAGCATAAATAATTGAAGGGACATGCATTAACTATTAAACTAATCTGAGTTGATTTTAGCAATATGCAACATATAATACTAATTCGATCGTGATTATCTGATTTAAATAGCATTAAGGGACCTAGCATGATAATCCGATTTCCCAAAAATATCATATTTGTTGGGCGTGATAGAACAATCAGATTTAGTTAGTTTAACAGTTCATAAAAAGGGCGAGGAAAGCAGTTAAATCATCGAAAAGGGACACATTACGACGCACCCTTGAGAGGTGCGTCACGGTTCTCAGAAAACTAACCACTTTGACTTTTCTATTTCTCCTTTTTATTTAACGAATCTCAATTATGGGACAGGATACGTTCTGTTCGATTTATGAATCGATTGCGACAGAACGCGTGAACAGTTTCGCAGCGAGAGGCTTAGGCTAAGGGTTGGAGTCAATACTCAGAATATAATTGTGTGTTGTTGTGTTCTTTTCACGTCGAATTAGGGGTCTATTTATAGGGAAGAGTTCGTGGAAAGATAGAATTTCAGAGTTCTAATCCATAAAGAATTAGGAAAAAACACGTACCCAGGTATTTTCAGCGCCTAGGCCTGGGCGCCGAAGATTTCGGCGCCCAGAGCCAGGCGTTGAAAATAGGGTCTGGGCTGTTTTCTTTAGTCAGATTCGGATTCCTGAAATCCGTAGAGTTTGAGATTAATTCGAGTCTTTTAGCGCGTATCAATTTTATGACGGAATGCGTCTGGGCCCGTTACGAACTCTAGGCTCGTTAGGATTTCAATTAATACGTAACTCTTATTTCCGAATCATATTAGGAATAGGATCCTCGCAGTTTTCTATCTCATTTAGGATTTATGTTGGAATGCAACACCTAATTCTGACAGGTTTCTATCTTTTATGATTTGCCACTTTTAGAAGCTACCTTTTACGGCAGTTACTATTTTTAGCAGGTTTCCATAAATAGCAGGTTTCGGGTGAAATGAAAAGGGGAATTGAGATTCGTTTATTTTATAGGAGATGCGTTGTCAAGTGGAGTTTCTATGCTTTCATCATCGAACCTTTCCCTTGCGGGAATGGGGACAAAAGTAGGTGTCTACAACAGTAATCTGGTTTCCAATCATAAGAAACAACTTTCTCAAACTCTTGTCCAGATGGGTCAGCAATAGTTATGGTACTAGATAGAGGATTTGTCACATCCACTTCAACCAGAACTCTAGCAAAAGAGATTCTCAACTGCTGAGTTGTGCACTTTTCAGCAAACAAGGGAACCCTAATAACACTAACACTACCAATCCTGCTCAAAGAATCCTCCCCCCAACAGTTCAAAGGAAGGTTGGGAAACCTCACCCATAAGGGAATGACTTTCAGAACTTCCTCATGAAAGCTAAAGTGTGGAGACCATTGCCTAATGATGGCAGGTTTACCATAAAAAAACTGAGGTCCAACATATAAAATGGAATTCCTGTCTTCCAGAGAGTTAAACATAACCACAAAGTAACCTTCATCATGAAGGAATACTTTAGGTGTTGCCACTTGACTCCATTCCTTAGCTATAAACCTGAGTACATAAGCAATTGTTGGTGTTTCACCCAACACAAACATTACTACAACATTAACCCACTGAGCATTACATTTATCGATTTCAGGTTGCTGCAGTTGTGGAATCATCTAATCACCAACACAAACAGGGGCAACATAGCTTAATGCTTTCCCTTTGGTAGAAAGTAAACTACCCCTAACCTTGTTAGCCCAAGAGCTTTGTGGTTTATCACCTGCAGGAACACCATATTCTCCTCCCATATGCAAATTTCTACTAACAATACGCATATATTCAGTATTAACAGTGCTACGTTTCTCAGCAATTGCATCTAACATTCCAGATCGAGAAACCACATGATTCGATTTTGAAGCAGAAAAAAGCGAGTTATGATGTTCTCTAATTACCTCTTGGTCCAGCACTTGGGTGAACCAATTTCGGGTCAGCCATGGAAGAAGGTTCAGCAAGAAGTTCTTCCACCATAACATACGTAAGCTGTTGCGTGGGTTCCAAGCTTGACACTTGAGCAGCAGATTCATGAGTTCCAACCAAAGGAGAAGAATCTCCATTATTTCCTGAAGTAGAAACCGCCGACATCTACTTCTTTCTCCCCATCAATGGAGGTGGTGCAAGATAGCATATAACCCTTATCGTGCGCCTCGTACCATGAGAGAGAAATCTAGGCTGTTTCCACGTGTTTTTTACCACACCACTTAATACAT
Organism: Spinacia oleracea; assembly: GCF_020520425.1. Taxonomy (NCBI): domain Eukaryota; kingdom Viridiplantae; phylum Streptophyta; class Magnoliopsida; order Caryophyllales; family Amaranthaceae; genus Spinacia; species Spinacia oleracea. The sequence goes on along the minus strand of NC_079491.1, from coordinate 24,297,873 downwards.
AGTACTTATTATATACTAGATGTGTATTATTTATATGGCAATATCCTAACATTTTAATAAAATTCAACATTAGCATTACGAAAATATAGGAAGTACCAACAACAAGCAAAGCCCAAGTACTAATCAAGACCCAATAGAGCTTCCAGACAATGGACCAAACTGCTGAGAAAAAAGCCAAAGAAAAGATGTGAAATACAACTATAAATTTTCTCAGTTTCTCATGACGTTTATGAGTTTTCCATATAAAAAAATTATGGGTTTTTTTTGCTGGTTTTCTAATAATTTTTCGGATTTTAGTAGAATTTTGTGTTGTGATTTAGTTGATTATCTTGATGGGTTTATCTATGTATCTCTTGAAGTCTATAAGTTGGGCGACTTGGGTTAAAATTGGGAATGATTATTTTAAGCTTCCAATTTGTAAGTTATATGGTTAAAACTCAACTAAAGAAAATTTGCCTTCTGATGTAGTCTATACAGAGATGTTTAACCATTTGATCATAGTTTGATGCCTGAAGTTTTACCATCTACTGCCAGACATATATTTTGTGATGTAAATTACTAAATCTCCTACAAACATTGACATCTTTTTTCTAATTGCACTTTTTGTTAGGTTATGATTCATATGACAAAACATAAATCATGCGGAAAAACCATAAAGCCAGGAAAACATATTATTCACACATAATCATTTAGCATAATTCAGATGCATACACTTTGTTGCGTGCCCTCCCTAGCTGCGCCCGAACCGAACAAGAACAAGTCTTTAGGACTCCAAGTGTCGTCCCTCCGTAGATAGTCCACAGCACGTCCGGATCCGCCTTAAGCTTGACCAACTAGAATCGCCCTTAAGGTTGCTTAGGAATTTCGGCTATTTAGGTGCAAGTGTATGGCTGATTTTTCGATTTTTCTTCAAAATCTTACCTTTAGAATACTTCAATTATTTCTATAAATTATGACCCTAGGCACCTATTTATAGAGGTATGGGAAAGGAACTGGAATCCTACTAGGATACGAATTAATTAAACTAGAATCCTAGTAGAACTCTTATTTAATTAATTTATCCTTTTAGGATTAGGAATTTAATCATATATCGAATCCTGATAGCTTTAGGATTCTTATAGCACGTACACGAGCATCGCACGAGTACCGCACACTCGCGCAGGCCTTGCGGCCCACGCTGAGCGCACAGCGCTCGGCCCATGCTGCTCCCTATGTCCCCGCGCGCGCCTTAAGCCTTGGCTGGGCCTGGTCGAGGCTTGGCGTGTGTTGGTGATGCGTGTGGCTTGCTAGGCGATGGCCTGGCTTCGTGCTGGGCCTTCGTCTAGCGAGCCTCGTCCGATGCTAATTCGTACGATACGCTTCCGATTAAATTTCCGATTCCGGAAATTATTTCCGATACGAACGATATTTAATATTTCCGATTCCGGAATTAATTTCCGTTTCGAACAAATATTTAATATTTCATTTTACGGAATTATTTTCCGATTCCGATAACATTTCCGATTCTGACAATATTTCTGTTTCCGGCAATATTTCCGATTCCGGTAATATTTCCATTTCCGATAATATTTTCCGACACGTACCATGTTTCCGTTTTCGGCAACATCTACGACTTGGATAATATTTATATTTCCGATACGATCCATATTTCCGTTTCCGGCAATATCATCGTTTGCGGAGTATTCATTTCTTGCTTGTGACGATCTTAGCTCCCACTGAAACCAAGATCCGTCGATTCCGAATATCCATATATGGAATATTTAATGCCATTAAATACTTGATCCGTTTACGTACTATTTGTGTGACCCTACGGGTTCAGTCAAGAGTAAGCTGTGGATTAATATAATTAATTCCACTTGAACTGAAGCGGCCTCTAGCTAGGCATTCAACTCACTTGATCTTACTGAATTATTAACTTGTTAATTAATACTGAACCGCATTTATTAGACTTAATATTATATGCATACTTGGACCAAGGGCACTATTTCCTTCAGTCTCCCACTTGTCCTTATGGACAAGTGTGCATTACCTAATTCCTTTGTCGCTCGATGCTTGTTCTTGAACATAAGGTAAGAGTTGTCATCCTTATTATGTCCAGATGTGTTCCTCGGTTTCAGAGTTCAACTGATCAAATAAACAGATAATCATAGCCTGTGATTCATCCGAGCACGGCCATGCATTTTACAGTGGCCTTGTACAACTTTTAACTTTTTAAGCCTCTCATCCCGATTTATAGGAGGACAACCCTCTTTGTCATATCTTCCTTTTGTATGCTCATGACAGTAATTTGATTACTTTGAAGTTTAAGTAGAAGTATACCTAAAAGGCTAAAACTAAAAGAAAAAACCATCCTTAGGACAATAAATCTTCTATATAGGGTTACATTTTCTACCAGGATGTATCTTGACTTCTTTAGTATTCCATATTTAGGAGAACTAACGTATAACAAGTACGAACGGGCCCAAGAACTAGTTTTATAAAAAATTGCTACCATTATGCCACGTGTCTCCCTCCTCCTCATTTGCATTTTTTTTTAAAAATTTCAAATCTTTCATCTTCCCCTTGATATTTATTTTTATTAAACCACCATGTCTTTTTATTCTTATTTTTAATTGTTTCACATTTCAATTTCAATTGAATAATTTGTATCAAACTCCCAGACTCATCATTTTACCGTTATTTCAGTATTTTTATTTTCATTCCTACTCTCCTCTCTCGCACAAAGAAATTTGACAATGTATTTTTTAATTAAAAGAAAATTTGTATATCGTACAAGCTAAAAATATATCAAAATAGGATTGAAAGCATAATATTGTTCCCCTTAAATCCTTAATCCTTAATCTTTAAACTGTTAAAGTCGTCGCTTTCGAGTTTTCATGAGGTTGGTGGGCCGAACCATAACGGTCTTACAATTGTAAAAAGACATCAACGCGTACGACCATTAAAACCAAGCCTCCGTTATTGTTTGCCGTGTAATGTAACCTAAACACCCCCAAAATTTCTACAGTAGTTTCTTTTCACTTTCCGGCTTTCCCATTCAAATCCAAAACATTCCTTTGACGGCTCAACGCCCACCCATTCAAATTCCCTATAAATACACCCTCTCATAACACCATACCATCCAATCTCATCATCTTTTCAACATTTTATCCTTAATTCCATAACAAAAACAATCCAATTTGATAATACCAGTCTGTACTTTGTGCTAATGGGCTACCAGAAACAACCCGAGTTGAACGGGGCATACTATGGCCCCTCGATCCCACCACCACAACAACCTCGATCTTACCACAGGCCAGGGAAGCGAGGCTCCTCCGGCGGCTGCTGCTGCCTCTTTGACTGCCTTTGCGGCTGCATCATGAGTTGCATCTGGACTATTCTCTGCACAATCCTAGTTATAGTCGGAGTACTCATCCTAATCTTCTGGCTCATCGTCCGCCCTCAAGAAATCAAAGTCCACGCTTCCGATGCTTCTCTTACTACCTTCAACTTCACCCAGAACGACAATCTCAACTACAATCTCGCCGTCAACTTCAGCATCCGAAACCCGAACCGACGCCTCGGAGTCTATTATGATTCAATCGAAGCGAATGCGATTTACGCCGGCCAAAGATTCAGCACTGTACAAGGGCCTGTATTCTACCAGGGACACAAAAATACAACAGATTTTGGACCTGTGAATTTCAGGGGACAACATATTGTTATTCTTGGAAGTGGTGATAAATCTGATTATGAGAAACAGACTACTGATGGGCTTTATGAAATTCAATTGAAGATGCATTTGAGGGTCAGATTTAGGCTTGGATTATTCAAGACTGGAACATGGAAGCCTAAGATTAAGTGTGATTTGAAGGTTCCAATTGAAGGACATTCTGGGCAATTTGAGAGGACAAAGTGCAGCTATGATCTTTGATTCTATTTTGTTAATTTCGTGTTCTTGGATTTTGATTTTGATGATTTGGGGATTATTTGATTTGTTTTAGAGGGTTACATAGTAGAATTTATGGTTTTCATATGAATAAAATGTTACACACTTAATATTCATGTAAATTTAATAAAAATATTAATGGTTTGATTAATATTTTGGTGTTGATTTGTTTGCTTTAATTTTAATTTATCATTGTTTATTGTGTCTATAACGGTAGGATTTCTTGCTCATCAATTTCATGGAAATCTGCTTTTCTGTGGGGCTAATTTGTCAGCATTATTATTTTCGTAGGTTCAACTCAATGGGTTTGAAAATTGTAATATTTCATGTTCGTTATTTACTTATTTGACTTAAAAAATGAATGAACCGGTGTGGCCAGATGAGTTTGGGCAATTCCAAACACATTGCCCAATGCCCATAAGCTATGAAGCTACTCTGCCTGTCCCGAAATACTCTCATCGCTTTCCTTATAAAGCCGTCTTAAAATACTTGCACCGTTTTTATAAATGACATATTTTTTCATATTGATTTCCTTACTTCCTTAAGGTCCCACGTGTATTCCTAACATCTAAAAAATATTTTACAAAAAATCACTCCATCCCCCACTAGTCCACTACCCTCAAAAAATTGATATATTTTCCACTAACTATATTTAAAAAATACTCAAAACCATCTAATTAAATCGATGCGATTATTTCGAGACGAATAGAGTACTTTGAAAGTCGAGAACATACAAAAGTATGGGAGAAAGTCAAACTTGGTATTTCGCCTGGAAAATAAATGCAAGTATGATCGTATGAACCAAACATGAAACTTGTGGTATGCCGTATAGGCCCGTATGGGTTTGGCAATTCCAAACACATACTCCGTACCTTATGGTGAATCAAACACCTCTCCATTTTCATTTATTTTAATGAGAATAAAAAAAAAATGGAGTAGTTTTGTCAAAGTGATTACTTAGAAACAAAGATTTCTGAAGGAACAATTGGTAGTTTAATGGATGACTTAATCAAGAAGAAGAAATGTGCTAAATTGATCATAGTTGACCTAATCAAAACGACGACTTGAACCTTGAAAGGGACTAGGAAGCTTATTTGTTTTGCGAGATTGCAGAATTTTCAACATATCTTAAGTTGTTATTTAGCTTAATTTATGTACGTTTATAGATTGTCTGACTAATATCGATCTTTTTATTTATATAATTACAATTTGGTGTAAACTTGTTTTGTCACGGCAACAACAAGACAATTTCTCATGCATCATGATTCATGAGTAGTCATGCCCACAATTGTATTGAGTCACTGAGCTCTAATGTCTGCCTAAAAAAGGGTATTTTTAGGTTTAAAGGAACAAATTTGGTTGATTCATAAGCTCATTGGTTATGTTCACCTTAAAAAACATAAGTTTCAGGTCCAATAAATTCAAATAAGTGTAGATAAGTTTAATAAATTTTAATAAGTTCAGATAAGTTTCAATAAGTTTCAATAACAATAATATTATGATTATTATTAATATTATTTATCATTATTATTTGTATTAATTTATATTTATTATTATTATTATAATTATTATTTGTATTAATTTATTATTATTATTATTATTATTATTTATTTTAAATTATTATTAATTTATTATTGTTAATTTATTATTTATTATTAATTATTATTAATTATTAATTATTTTTAATATATAAATTATTATTTATTATTTATTATTTATTATTTATTATTATTTATTATTTATTATTTATTATTTATTGTTTATTATTTATTATTTATTATTTATTATTTATTATTTATTATTTATTATTTATTATTTATTATTTATTATTTATTATTTATTATTTATTATTTATTATTTATTATTTATTATTTATTATTTATTATTTATTATTTATTATTTATTATTTATTATTTATTATTTATTATTTATTATTATTTATTATTTATTATTTATTATTTATTATTTATTATTTATTATTTATTATTTATTATTTATTATTTATTATTTATTATTTATTATTATTATTTATTATTTATTATTTATTATTTATTATTTATTATTTATTATTTATTATTTATTATTTATTATTTATTATTTATTATTTATTATTTATTATTTATTATTTATTATTTATTATTTATTATTTATTATTTATTATTTATTATTTATTATTTATTATTTATTATTTATTATTTATTATTATTATTTATTATTTATTATTTATTATTTTATTATTTTATTATTTTATTATTCATTGTTACTATTTTGATTATTATTATTATTATTATTATTATTATTATTATTATTGTTATTCTATTATTATTATTCATAATAAGTTTCAATTAGTTCCAATAAGTTCAGATAAGATCAAATAAGTTTAGATCCGATAAGTTCAGGGCAAATAAGTTGAATAGAACGCACCCACAGATCGAGCTCTTAATCGAACAATTGGAGTGATGTAGAGCTCAGTTTTTGGAAAAACAAAATTAAAAATGTATTTTTGTGGCCAAAACCTGGCTTGAATTTAGCGAGATTGAGTTTAAATTTTCAGCTCGTAAAGAGGACCGGCCTACCGCCTTTGCTTGTTTGGTTGACATGGAAATTAAATACCCCGCCGGAAGTTTAGTTTCATACGAAGTTACTTTCTTTGTGAACTTCTGGCACGAAATAATGATTAAGCTATAATGATTCAGAAAGAGAGTGACGCCTAGTCGTTAGAGCGTATGTTCACTTTGTAGAGGAAGAGTGTGATCTTGGACTGGCCCCCTTCGCATGGTCTAAAAATAAATAGAAGTTCGTGGTCCAGATGACAAGACTGAGTCCCTATCCAAAAACTCCACAGCCTTAAACTATAAAACAAGCCAGGGCTAATTAGGTAAGAAGTCATTTAAGCCAAGCTTTTGGAACAAAGTTGCTTAAGCGAAGATTTTAGTAGTGGACCCGGTAAAGCTCTTCGAGCTTTTGAGCTTAAGCGGAGCTTTCGGTAGTTAACTCGCTAAAGCTCTTTGCACTAAGAAATTTTCACTTTCTAGGAAATGACATGAAAACCGTGACTTACCAAGGGAAGAGTGGATAAGCCACTTCCTATCTATTTTATGTCAATCAAATAACATGGCAAATGTCCAACTCGTAGGAAGTACACTTACTCTTTTAGTTGTTTGTAACCAAACAACACCTAACTTGTCAATTGAAAAGGCATATTACTCCATTCATCCTAAAGTACTCAATCCGTTTCTTTTTGTTCTTTACGTTTGACCTTTTACATATTTATTAACGATTACTTAATGTGCATTTAGATTCCTCTTTTTTTTTTTTAACAAGAAAAAATTACGTTTATTTATAATATATTCACTCTTATCAAAATTTTGAAATTGGGAAAATGACAAAAATTTAATGTCTCAATAGAAAAGTGTGAGATATTAAATGACCCAATCAATTTAATTGGTTAAGATAATCATTTGACACAAATTTTGATAGAATATTAAACTATTTATGTGATAATTTAAAAAAAAATGTAAAAAACATTTTGAGACACAAACAAAAAAACTAAAGAACAAAAAAGAAAAGGAGGAAATACCAACTTTAGGTGCAACATTTTTGATTTTACGAAATCAAAGATAACTTTGACCGTATTTTTAAACTTGTTTCAATGTACTCTGTATTTTTCATAGTACGAAAATGATAAAGGTTGCAACATGCGACATTTAAGCCGTGTCACAATGATGACATGACATGCTTATGAGTCATGATTTAAATTGGAAACTAAAATATTTACTTTATATAACCTATTAGACATGTTCCAAAAAATAGTAGGAAAATCATAATATTCTAATTTGTTTCTTTCTTTATCTTGAATACCTTAGTTACATATTTTCATAGTAAAAATATTGTATTGATAGTAAAAATAATATGATGATGCATAGCCTACGTGGCGCCTATGTGTACCAATTAAATTCAGACACGTAAGATTGCGACAACTAAATGTTGTCACAACTTGCGACCTTTATCATCACCCTTCGTAGTGAATGAAGACATGAATAATTCAGTAACAGCAACTTTTCGGTAGGACCGCCTTACAGGCGCGTGTAGGAAAGACCGGGTGTGAAACCACGCGCGCGTGGCCTCACGCGCGATATAAGTTGAAAATTTTTCTCTCTCCTCTCATTTTCTGCAAACGCTCTCCTCTCATCCTTCTCTCTACCACACAAAATCCTAACCTTCTGCAACACCAAACCTAACCCCTCAGCCCCGCTCTCTCTCTCCTCCAACACTCTCGCCGTCCCCTCCAAAACCATAGCCACCTTCATTCTCTCTTCTCCGGCCTTCTCCTTCTCCGATCTGTCCTCTCGCCGCCGTTGCAAGATGCACCACCATGGATTCCGACTGTCCCAGCCTCTGTTCTCCGCCGACCATGGATTTCGTTTGAGGTTTTAGGTTTTCGGTTTTTTTCCTTTGATTTTGTTGAATTTGCAATTTAGGTTTTTGATTAATTTGGTTGATATTTTAGATGTTTGATTTCATGAGAATTGAAGAGGGGGCGGTGACGGTGGTGGGGATGTGGCTGGTGCTGCTAGGAAGACGTTGGGTTTCGTGAAATGATAGGGAGTTGTTGGAGGTGCGCGGTTTCAGTGAAATGACCGTTGTGGTGGAAGCTTGCCTCAAGGAACAATCCGCCGGGAAACAGCGAGAAAGGAAGGAGAAGCGGAGCTTTTCGGATCAACACCATCTCACCGACGGGAACATCATGTTCCAGATTTTTTTTTTTTTAATCTTGGTTGGTTTTAGAAGGAGGAATTGACTACTTGTTGGTGTTTTAATTCTATTGAGTTATTCATGGTTTTAGTAAAAGATTGTATGGAATTAGTTATAATTTTCTTATATTTAGTTATGAAATGATTTTTAGTTACATTTTTTGCATTTAAGTAATTTTTTAGTTTTGAAATGGTTTTTAGAAGCATAAATATTTTATCGTAATTAATTTATACAAAAATCTCTAGAATTATGTATTGCTTAACTAATTAGTTCACGTGCTTAACTAATTAGTTTCAATGCTTAACTAATTGAATTTCATGCTTAATAAATTGATTTCATTACTTAACTAATTGGTTTTATTGCTTTAACTAATTCGTTCCATTGTTTAACTAATTGGTTTCATAGCTTAACTAATTGAATTTCAGGCTTAACTAATGAAATTTCATTCTTAACTAATTGGATTTCAGTCTTAACTAATTGTTTTCATTGTTCAACTAATTGAATTTTATGTTTAACTAATTGAATTGCAGGCTTAACTAATTGGTTTTATTGCTTAACTAAATGAATTTCAGGCTTAACTAATTGATTCCATTTCTTTAACTAAGTCGTTTCGTTGCTTAACTAACTGGTTCTATTGTTTGACTAATTGGTTTCATTGCTTAACTAATTGAATTTCAGACTTAACTAACTGGTTTAATTGCTTAACTAATTGGTTCCATTGCTTTAACTAAATCGTTCCATTGTTTAACTAATTTGTTCCATTGCTTAACTAATTGAACGTCAGGCTTAACAAATACTTTATATCTGTAAACTTATTGGTTTCAATGCTTAACTAGTTGGTTTTAATGTTTAACTAATTGGTTCCAGTGGTTAACTAAATGGTTTTACTGCTTAACTAATTGGTTATATTGATTAACTACTTGGTTTCAGTGCTTAACTAATTGGTTTCATTGCTTAACTAATTGGTTCAATTACTTAACTAATTAAATTTCAGGCTTAACAAAAATTTCTTTATATCTGTAAACTTATTAGTTTTATTGCATAAGTAACTGGTCCCAATGTTTAACTAATTGCTTTCATTATTTAACTAATTAGTTCGAATGCATAACTAATTGAATTCCACGCTCAACAAATATTTTCTTTATACTTGTAAACTTATTAGTTTCAGTGTTTAACTAATTAGTTTTATTGCTTAACTAATTGGTTCCATTTATTAACTAATTGGTTCCATATCTTAATTAATTGGTTCCATTTCTGAATCTTAATTAAAGCTCTGAAATTTGTTGTTTGAAACTCGGAAATACGTAACTTAAACTCAAAATACCATAACTAAAATTCAAAAAACCTTAACTAAAACTCAATAAATTATAACCAAACGTCATAAATGAATCACAACTAAAACTTAAAAAATCATAACTAAAATTCTAAAAACCTTAACTAAAACTCAATTTTTTTTAACTAAACATCAAAATGTATTCTTAGCTAAAACAATTAAGTTTGAACTAAAAATTATTCTTAACAAAAATAATTGTAATGTTAACTAAAACAATTGTAATCTTAACTAAATCAAAGTTATTTTTAACTAAATATAACATAAGAAAAACTAAAACAAAAAATGACTTCAATGCAAAAAAAATGTTACTTAAACTAAAATTTCATAACTAAATATATATCAGAAATATAACTAAAACAAAAACATTACAAGTATTAACTATTAGCAATTTAATAATTACTATATACATTAGAAATATAACTAGAACGAAAATATTATTAACTATAAGCAATTTAATCATTACTAAATACATCAAATCCATTAATAATTACACTTTTAAAAAAATACAAATTATTCTTGAACTCTTGTTTTTTGTTGAATAGCAATCTCAATCCAACAACAAAACATAACACCAACATCATCAATCAAACCACAAGCTCAGGCAACCCTTGCACCAGCTGATGTTCCTTCGAGTCGCAGCCACCAGCAGGGATAGCGAAGCCACTGCAAGACCACCAGGCCACACTGAAGAAACATCGCAGCCACCAAAGCATGTTACTTCGCGATTGCAGTCACTGGCAATTGCAACAGCTCCTCCAGATCTCTCTCCTCAAACATCTACTGCCTACTACCATCTCCACCATCGACCGCTCAACATCCTCTAACATCGCATCCAAAGCACAAACTCGGTTCGATCTACAAAAAAACTAAGATCGTCCAAATTATCGACAAAACGCCGCATTCGACGCCACAAACCAAAATCGCCGCATTCGACGCCACAAACTAAAATCAAATCAGAAAACAAATCCGAAACCAAAATCAAATCCGAAAACAAATGGATTCGGTGAATTACTGGAAAAGAGCATTAGATGAACACGTCTTTGAAAAGCTGAAAATCTTAAACCAAAGTGAATGAAGGAGAGAGATAAAGTTCGACAAACCTTAACTAATTGGTTTCAATGCTTAACTAATTGGTTTCATTGCTTAACTAATTGGTTGCAATGCTTAACTAATTGGTTTCATTGCTTAACTAATTGGTTTCAATGCTTAACTAATTGGTTTTCATTGCTTAACTAATTGGTTGCAATGCTTAACTCATTGGTTTCATTGCTTAACTAATTGATTTCATTGTTTAACTAATTGATTGCAATGCTTAACTAATTGGTTTCATTGCTTAACTAATTGAATTTCAGGCTTAACAATACTTTCTTTATATCTGTAAACTTAGTGTTTTCATAGCTTAACTAATTGGTTATATTGCTTAACTACTTGATTTCAATGTTTAACTAATTGATTCCATTACTTAACTAATTAGTTTCATTGCATGTTTAAAAGTGTGCATCTTAACTAAAATCATGAACTTCGTTGTCTAAAACTCAAAAGAGGTAAATAAAACTCAAAAAATCTTAACCAATTCCTAGAAAATCGTAACTAACACTAAAGGAATCTTAACTAAAACTCAAAAAACCTAAAAAGTGATTATTAGTTAAAACAAAATTATATTCTCAACTAAAATAAATTTAACCTTAACTAAAACGACAATATTCATAACTAAAACAAAATAATTCTTAACTAAAACTTCTTAAACCACGACTAAAACTCAGACAAATGGAACACAAAATATATTAACTAAACCTCCGAAAATGTTGACTAAACTCATATGAATTTTAACTAAACAATTATTCACTTAAGAAAATCAACTAAACCATTTATTTCTTAACTAAATACAGAAAAACCATAACTAAAACATTACAATTCTTAACTAAAACGAAATTAAAACACCAACAACAGCATAATCGACCAACAAGTAACGCTTCCTTCCAGCTACGAAACCCTAGCGAGGTTAGCAGCTTCGCTTCGTTCGCCTCGCAGCCACCGCATGACTGAGCAACTTCAGTATCAGGCGATACGTCTCCTTCCTCTAATTGCGGCAGCGGCAACCACCACCACCAACAACCAGCGGCAAATCCGCCTCCTCCTGCCGGTAATTCAAAAATCAAAAAAACCTAAATCAAAAGAGGTGATTGGAAAAACCTAATCAATTCAATCGAAACAAAACAAAATCAAATCTAAATCATCAAATCTAAATCAACAAATCAACATGTGAAAGATAAAGAATCACCTCATAAGGAACACCTCATCTTCCTCATGCAATTTCCTAACTAGGTTGTCCGACGAGGAGCAGCAGCAGCCACGACGACTCATCGCGCAACCTCCTCGGTCTCTCCTCTCCTCTTCCTGAACATCGCACGATCTCCTTCCTCCCTTCGCCGCTGCTCGTCGGCCACCACATTCTCATCTTTCCGGTAAATTAATCTGCAAAATCAACAAAACTAAACAATAAAAAGGAAAATCAAAACCCTAACTAAATCAAGAATGAAGGAGAAATGAAGGAGACAGATGGAGGCCGAGTGAACAATTCTCACCTCCGCCCTAACCGCGTCGCCGGTATCCTCCGCCGTCGACCTCGATTCTCCAGGTTATCACCGGCGTTGGCCGAGAGGTTTGGAGGAGAGAGAGGATCAGAGAGGTTTGGAGGAGAGAGAGGGGGTCAGAGAAATTTGGAGGAGAGAGAATTAGGGTTATGAAAATAAAAATGAAAAAGAAATGCAAAATATGTATATATATTTTTTGGGAGATAAAACGCTGACTCAGCTCATACGTGGCAGCTTGGTGACAACAAGGCGGTCTTACAGGAAAGACCGCCTTATATAAAAGTTTGTAATTCAGTAAACGTAAAGCCAAAAGACACTTATTCATCTACATCTATAAATAGATCGAGGGAGTAAATGTTACTCCAGAAATTTTCAAAGAGTTTTGGGAGTTTCACAATTTTTTGCAATACTCATGAACGCACATCGGAAACTGTCACGAATTAAATTAAGAAGTACTTTAAATGCTGGCTTTTGAGATACTGGATAAACTTTAAATTCAGCTAGAGTTTATTTATAATCATTCTAATTGATATGGAGTAGTTGTATTACAAAATTGGGAAAGGATTTAGGGGCCGTTTGGTTGGAGAAGGGGAAAGGGAATGAGAATGAGAATGGGAATCAAGGAGAATGGAATGAAAACCCTTTGTTTAAGAATGTTGTTTGGTTTGTTCATTCTTCTCCCCTCTCTCTCTCTCCTAAGTAAGATAATAAATAATAAATAATAAATAATAAATATTTTTAATTTTTTATTTATTTTTTATTATTTATTACTAATTATTTATTCTTCATTATTGATTATTAATTATTATTAATTATTTATTTATTATTTAATATTCATTATTTATTATTAATTATTTATTATTGATTACTAATTTTTTGTTATTCATTGTTTATATTTATTATTAATTTATAATTAGTAATTAATAATTAATAATTACTAATTACTAATTACTAATTACTAACTATTAACTATTAACTATTAACTATTTTTGGCCATAGTTTTTTTACCAATTTACCCTAAGATTCCCCACTATTTACCAAAAAAAACCCCAAGATTCTATCCTTTTTCCAACCTAAATTTCACCACTTTCATTATTTTATTCACCCAATATTTACAATACAACCGGTCACTATCTTATATCTCTCTCTTCTTTTTCAACCTCCTTTCACTTTTCTCTCTCTCCTCCTTCCTTTCTCTGTTTCTCTTTCTGATACTCTCAAGAACATCAAAGATGTTCTTCATTTCCTCCTTCCTCCTCTCACTTTTCTCTCTCTCTCTCTCCTCCTTCCTCTCTCACTTTTCTCTCTCCTCGTTCAATATCGCCGCCACCACCACCACAACTCCGCCACCGCCCCCACCACTACGTATTATGGGTTTAGATGGTGAAATTCGACCATGAAAACCCTAGATCTAGAGTTTACATGGTCGAATTTGACCTCTAAATCTTCAAAATCGTTATATTGAGATCATGTTGGTATGAATTTATTTTTGTGTTCTTATTTCGAATTTTTTGGATTAATTTTTCACGATTTTCTGGGTTATTTTTTGTTGAATTTTTGGATTGTTTTTGGTCGGGATTTTTGGTCGATTTTTTCGATTTTTTTAATTTGATTTTGGTGGAATTTTGGGTTGAATTTTGGTTGATTTTTTGGGTTGATTTTGGTCGAATTTTTGGGTTGATTTGGTCGAATTTTTGCCTTGATCTTGGTCGATTTTTGGTTGAATTTTTCTGATTTTTTTGGTCGAATTTTTGGGATGATTTTTGTCGATTTTCTGGGTTGATTTATTGGTGAATCTTTGGGTTGATTTTGGTCGAATTTCTTGTCGAATTTTTGGGTTGATTTGGTCGAATTTTTGCCTCTATCTTGGTTGATTTTCTGGTTGATTTTTTTCTGATTTTTTTGGTCTATTTTTTTGTCAATTTTTTGGTTTGAATTTTCTGGGTATGTCGATTTTCTGGGGTTTTTTTGTTTTCTGGGTTTGACGATTTACTGGGTTTTTTTGGTTGATTTGTCGATTTTCTGGGGTTTTTTTGGTTAATTTTCTGGATTTTTCTTGATTCTTTTTGTTCGAATTTTTGATGATTTTTTTTTGTTGATTTTTCTGGTTTGAACTTTTGTTGATTTTCGGGTTAATCTGATGTTTTTTGTATTAAGAATAAAATATCTCCCATTTATCTTATTTTTTAAAATATTTTTTCTCTCTCCACTTAATTTTAAATATATAATCTCTTACGCCCAATCATTATTCTTACACCCAATCATTACTCATATCCCAATACAAACCAAGATTCAGTTTTCTTAAACCACACCCAACATTCTTTAGGGGAAGAACAAAAGGGAATGGAGGGAGTAATAATTAATAATTAATAATTAATAATTAATTATTATTTATAAAGAGTGGTCAAGGGAAAGGGAATGGCAAACCTTGGGGGTGGTAGGGTATCAATGTAGAGGGATTTGGGGTAAGTGAAAAAGAAAATAGGGTAAAGGGAATGACAAAAACCACCAAACTAACAACAACAAATGGAATGAAATCCCATCATTCCCTTTCCCTTTCCTGAAAACCCCCAACCAAACGCCCCCTTATATTGTTTTAAAATCTCATGATCTATTAGAAGGTACACTCTCCGTTGTCCCTCATTTTAAGTTGTTTGCGTTTGTTCTTCAATTGTACGCAGTAGCTTTTAAGTACTGAAATACTTCGTATAATAGCTAGACATATCTGTTATAGATGATGAAATTCGCCAATTCGGGTACCTATAGAATATGTACGGTCTATTAATAGGTCTAACTTTCTACTTTCTACTTTCTACTCTGGTGAATGTTTGGTTGCAATAGATTATTGATTTACATGTTAAATCTTCCGAGTATGGAATTGAAACATATTTGTTATAGAGTAGTACGTCTTATAGAGTTATACTCCGTAGATGATGAAAATCGGGTGAGTATGAGAATGACTACTAGCATAATTTTGTAGCAGGACATTAGCAATTTTGCGAAAAGTAACTTTTGTAATCACAGGTTCATAAGGGTGACTTTTAAATTTTAATTAAGTTTTAGACTTTTAGCTTCCTACATTATGCTGTGTTTTTGCTCTGTTCTTCCTACATTATGCTGTATTTTTCTTTCTTATTCGGGTAATTTCAGGATAAGTGTTGCGCACTGATGAGTTATCGACACAGAGAATGTTGCAAGCTTGCGACTAAATTAGATAGGATTAGTGGTTTACCTGATGAAGTACTTGGTCACATCCTTTCATTTCTTCCTACAAAATGTGCAGTGGGTACGAGCATATTATCAACCAGATGGAAGTATCTTTTCCGGCTAACCACCAATCTTTATTTTGAAGACTCGTATGCATCATCTGCTGGTAATGATGCAAGCGAAGAGGAAAAAGAAGGTCGAAAAGAAAGCTTTAAGAAGTTTGTGTATCTTGTCTTGGCATTGCACCAAAAATCTTCCATTACGGAATTCAGTCTAAAGTGTCAAAACACCTATGAGAATTCACATATTGACATATGGGTAAGTGCTGCAATACTGAAGAAAGTTCAACAGCTCTATCTTGACCTGCTTGGAACTGTCAAAGAACGACCAAGTTTGCCAATTATCTTTTTCAATTCTAAAACATTGGTGGTATTAGAAATTAGTGGTTGTTTCGAACTACAAGTACCAAACTTGGTATGCTTTCCCAGACTCAAGGTTCTTGGTCTGAAATTAATCACATTTCTTGACGGAGAATCAGTTGAAAGGTTTTTTTCTGGTTGTTTATGGCTTGAGGTACTGACACTAGACGGCTGTGTTTTTCAAGGAGGCAATGCTTGCATTTATTCTGATACACTTGAGGATTTAACCATTATGGATATCTATTCTGGTGAATGGATTCTAATTGATGCCCCTTGTTTGGCCAAAGTATCATTCATTTACCTAGACGGTACACAATATTGGTACCACGACAGCCATGTCGTCCATCAACCACCTCTTGCTTTCGATTTTTTGAAAAGTAATTCCGTTACATATTTATCTCTGCAAGGATACTCTTTAGAGGTATATTTCCCTTATTTTTTTGTGGTTGAATTTTCTTCATAACGCTCATGAAATGATAAAAAGTGTTACTTTGACGAAGCTTGTTGCGGCGAATAGAATGCCAGCAGCATATCCTGATTTGGAATTATTGGAGCTTGATTGGTGTCCTGTTTTACCATATAAAGAGATGATTGGCTTCTTTGATAACACGCCTAGACTTCACACTGTCATATTCCGGCAGGTATGCATAAATACTCCCTCCATTCCGTATTATAGGACCACTTATTAACCAACCCTTATTAGTTATTAGTACATACCAAGTATATCATTTTTCTGCAGGGCTTAATCAAGCACAGTGATCAATTTGACTGCCAAGAGTTGGAACAATGGCCTCTAAAGTATTTAGGAGTGGCTACGCTATTTTCGTTGTATGTGGAGGTTATTCAAGTTCACAACTTTTCTGGAAACAAAGGGGAGCTCATTTTGCTGGAGTATCTGCTTTACAATGCCGTAGAATTGAAGTGGTTGGTATTGTACAAAGATTGCAATATGAAGATGGAGCAAGAACTACGGATGGCTGAGGAATTGTTGAGAATATCAGGGACCTCGGATCACTGTCGTGTAGAGCTGCTGTAGGTCTGAAGTTGCATATTTTGTTGCTTGCATTAAGAATACCTGGTAACAATGATGAATTATATGCTTTAACTTTGAGTGCTCTAAATTGGCAAGCAAACATAGGGAAATCAAACTCAATGCTACATCACAAAATAGTTGTCTTACAACTTGGTGCTTCTATGTAAAAACAACTGAAATGCATTGTCTTTCCTGGCGCCAATTAGCCAGCATTACAAATTAGCCATAAGTTTTAACCACTAGACTAATAGCTCATTTATAAAACAAATGAAATGTAATTCCTGACAAATCGTGCCATCAATTATAGTCTATAGCCTCAAGGTTCACCAGAAACCCACTATTTTATACATGTACAAATATCTGTCACTACTCACTACCGACTACCGAGCCGTGTGCGTTTGTAAGGTCGCCTCTTACTTCCCTCTCCAGTGGCGCAATTGGCATACTCATGCTACTCTTCAGGCTGGCTACCTTAGGTGGTTGAATTCTACGCAACCAATTCATCTCTCACCATCTTCAGCTTAGCCGGCTGCAACCTTGTCGTAAACTTCACTGTTCTAAACTCCAACGTACTATATTATTGAGATGCACTTTGACCGACACGTAATTTTAGAAGATTGAGTTGAATTTATTAAAATAACTGATTTACAAGTTAGTGCTCCTGTGTAAAACAACTGATTTTATGGGCCTTTTATCAATATGGCTATTTTTACAAATTTATTTATCAAAATAGCTACTTTTAAATTCTATTTTCCAAACAAGCTACTATTTTTTTTTTTTGAGGGAACTAGCTACTATTTTGACTTTGAAGTAAAAATAAATGAATTGGTTTGATTTTTTTTAATTATGAACCGGTTTGGTTATTTTTTTAATAGTGAACCGGTTTGGGTTTTTTTTAATTGTGAACCGGTTTGGGTTTTTTAATAGTGAACCAGTTTGGTTTGAGTTTTTTTTTTTTTTTTTTTTTTTTTTTTTTTTTTTTTTTGTTGTAAAACCACACATTACTGTAATTTTTTTTGCGAAAGACAACCAAAGAAAAGTTTTCGGCATAGAATGAGCTTTTCCAGGCAATGACTTGCACGTGAGCAGCACGTGTGGATTCATTTTACATGTTAACTTGTAAAAACGTGCATGTTTAGTGGAAACGAAACAACTTCCCTTAAACACGACACAATATACCAAAATCGAGCACTGCCACAATAAATATCACTTTAACAATGTTGAAAATGTGGCAAAATGAACCCACACATGTTGCTCACGTGCAAGTCAATGGCCGGAAAACTCAATTAATGCCGGAAACTTTCCTTAGGTTGTCTTTCGCAAAAAGATTTATGTTAAGGTGTGATTTCAAAAAAAAAAAATTATATATATAAGGTTATTTTTCGTAAAATTTGGGTTATAAAAGATCATTTTTGACAAATTTACCAAAAAAGATCGAAAAATATTTTCCACTTTAAGAAACTATAATTAAAAGAGATAATAATTTTGACCTCTTAACAAATCAAACAAAGAAAAATAAATCAGTTTTTGTCGAACCTCGCTTCTTCCTGCATAGTAACGCGGACTAAGGCTTTATTTGGTTGGGAGGTATTGAAAGGAAAAGAAAAGAAAGGAAAGATAAAATAAGGTTTACAAACTTTTGTATAAGGCGGTCTTACAGGAAAGACCACCTCATACTTGGGTATTTTCGCGGGTCAATACATACGGATACGGGTCTAGTTTAATTTCGGGTCGCATAAAAACCTAAATTTCATCCATTTCAAAACCTAATTCGTATCTCTCCTGAATTCTCTCCTTCCCCCTTTCTCTCTCCTCCTAACCGGAGCTGTTCTCTATCCTCCGTCCGCCTCTTTGCCAAAACCTAACACCGGCCACAGCCTCCTAGCTTTTTCAAATTGCCGCCGCCATCAACTCCTCACCTCTCCACAAGAAGAACAAGGAACACCGGTCGTCGCCGACGTTGTCGTCATCAGTGTTCGGTCGGTGGTTCGAACCAAGGATATCGGCGTCGCCAATTCGTTTGAGCAGCGGTGGAGTAGTCGATGGTGGCGAGTTGTCGCCGAAGTAAAAGCCTCAAAGTACTCAGTTAACTCTTCATCTCATGATTTTTGGTTTTAGTTTCAGTTTTTTAATTTATTTGTTGATTAATTGGTTGATTTTATAATTTTAGTGAATCGATGATGTTCTTTTACGTTTTTTTATTTTTGACTTTTTTTTATTATTATTTCTATGCAATTTCTTTTATGCAATTTCGTGTGAATTAGTGGTGCTGTGATCGATTCAGGTGTTTGTGATTTTTGAATCCGTAGGTCATTGCTCACTTGGATGTTGTTGAACTTCTACACATTGTGTCCATTTTGTTAGGGAAACAATGTGAACCTCTTGATTTTGATTTCTCTAGTGTCCCGTCATGTTGGATGAAGCTCCTGCTTTTGATTTCTCTGGTGTTTTTCGCAATGTCGGATGAACCTCCTGATTTTAATTTTATTGATTTTGTTTTTTTAATGTGATTAATTGATTGGACATGTTATTGCGGTGTTTTTTAGGTGTTATGGTGCCAAATTCAGAGGAACTCTGAACTCTGGCTATGCTACTGCTGGTGGATCTAGTTATGTTGAATTGATGGAAGAATTGGACCGACTGGTGGTTTTCTGGTGGCTGCGACACAGAAGCCCCGCAAGGTTTGTGTGTGCTTGTGACACTAGGCTTGCGCCACTAGGCGTGCTGTGCTGGTTGTCATTCCGGTGGCTGCTAGAGTTGACGCGATTGTGAATTGCTGTTGGTTATGTGTTGCTGTTGGTGATGTGGTGAGCACACGCATAGGAGGTGCTTTGGTCGTGCTTTGCTGAGGTGTTTCTAGGCGGCATGGAGAGGAGTAAGACAGGGCAGGGCGACAAAATTGCAAAGAAATGTAATTCATATCCAATTCTGTAACAATTTTGTATCATTTATATTAGTCATGATTAAATAGGTTTTAGTTAAGAATAAATTCATTCTAGGTACACATTTGTTATATTTAGTTAAGAATATTTTCTTAAGAATAATTCAGTTGTAGTCGAGATAATTTGGTTTTAGTTGAGAATAAATTCTTCTTTGTTAATACGGAGTATTAAATTTCTGGATTTTCTGAGTTTTTGTCATGATTTCGGTAAATTTATTTCATTGAATCTGAAATTCAATTATTTAAACAATGGAACAAATTAGTCAAGTATTGAAACAAATTATTTAAGCATTGAGATCAATTAGTTAAGCGATTAAACTAATAAGTTTACAGATATAAAGAAAGTATTTGTTAAGCCAAAAATTCAATTAGTTTAGCAATGAAATCAATTAATTAAACAGTGAAATCAATTAATTGAGTTTGAAATTCAATTAGTTAAGCAACGGAACCAATTAGTTATGCAATAAAACTAATTAGTGAAGCGGTGAAACCAATTAGTTAAGCACTGTAACTAATTAGTTAAATTTGAAATTCAATTAATCAAGTAATGAAACAAATTAGTTAACCAATGGAACGATTTAGTTAAACAATGAAACAAATTAGTTAAGCAATGAAACCAATTAGTTAAGCCTGAAATTCAATTAGTTAAGCAATGAAACCAATTAGTTAAGCAATGAAACCAATTAGTTAAGCAATGGAACCAATTAGTTAATTCTGATATTCAATTAGTTAAGCAATGAAACCAATTAGTTAATTCTGATATTCAATTAGTTAAGCAATGAAACCAATTAGTTAAGCAATAAAACCATTTAGTTAAGCAATGAAACCAATTAGTTAATTATGATATTCAATTAGTTAAGCAATGAAATTAAACCAATTAGTTAAGCAATGAAACCAATTAGTTAAGCAATAAAACCATTTAGTTCAACAATTGTACGGTTTAGTTAAAACAACAGAACAAATTAGTTAAGCAATGGAACCAATTAGTTAAGCAATTAAACCAATTAGTTAAGCAGATATAAAGAAAGTGTTAGAAATTTAATTAGTTAAGCACTGGAACTAATTAGTTAAACCTAGAATTTAATTAGTCAAGTAATGTAACCTATTAGTTAAGCATTGAAACCAATTAGTTAAGCATGAAATTCAATTAGTTAAGCAATTGAACCAATTAGTTAAGCATGAAATTCAATTAGTTAAGCAATTGAACCAATTAGTTAAGTTTGAAATTCAATTAGTTAATCATTGAAACCAATTAGTTACACAATTGAACCAATTAGTTATGCAATGGAACTAATTAGTTATGCAATGAAACCAATTAGTTAAGCAAGGAACTAATTAGTTAAACATGAAATTTAATTAGTCAAGTAATGTAACGTATTAGTTAAACAATGAAACCAATTAGTTAAACAACGGAACGATTTAGTTAAGCAACGAAACCAATTAGGTAAACCTGAAATTCAATTAGTTAAGCAATCGAACCAATTAGTTAAGTTATGGAACGAATTAGTTAAGAAACTGGAACGAATTAGTTAAGAAATTGAACCAATTAGTTAAGCCTAAAACTCAATTAGTTAAGCAATGAAACTAATTATTTAAGCCTAAAACTCAATTAGTTAAGCTATGGAACGAATTAGTTAAGAAACTGAACCAATTAGTTAAGCAATGAAACGAATTAGTTAAGAAACTGAACCAATTAGTTAAGCCTAAAACTCAATTAGTTAAGCAATAGAACGAATTAGTTAAGAAACTGAACCAATTAGTCAAGCCTAAAACTCAATTAGTTAAGCAATGAAACAAATTAATTAAGCAATAGAACGAATTAGTTAACGCAATGGAACCAATTAATTCAATTAGTTAAGCAGTGGAACCAATTAGTTAAGAAATTGAACGAATTAGTTAAACAATGAAACCAATTAATTAAAGCAATAGAACGGATTAGTTAAAGCAATTGAAACAATTAATTCAATTAGTTAAGCATTGGAACTTATTAATTAAGAAATTGAACGAATTAGTTAAGAAATTAAATTAGTTAAGCATAGAATTAAATTAGTTAAACAATTAAACTACTTAGTTAAGCACTGAAATAAATAGTTAAGCACTGAATCCTACCTCGTATTAGTTAATCACTGAGACTAATTAGTTAAGATAAACCTAAAACAATTTAAATCTTAACTTAAAACAAAGTAAATCTTAACTCAATATAAAGTAAATATTAACTCAAAACAAACTTAATTATAAGTTTATAACTAAAAAATGGAGAAAAATGCACTAAAGTTTCAATATCAATGATAGAGTACATGATTAGCAGTATACCAATTAATTAATGACAATGACTAAAAGTGCTATTATTATTGCTGTGAAACCAAAAAGTAGTGCTACTGTTTATGGTTCAATTGGAGCATTTACATTCAACGAACATATCTTGCTGCAAACCCACTATTTCTCCCCTTTCTGTTGCTTTCAAAGGCACGTGACGTTGTTAGGGACAATACAGATCCCAATCAACAAGCCACAACAACAACACGAACAACCTAACACCGCCGATTTCTGGCGTCAAACAAGTGGATCTCGCGAGATCTGGGGGCGGAAAAGTCCAACAAGCAGATGACGCCTCAACTCAGGAAAAGGGAGGAGATCATGGTGGAGGAGAAAAATCTCCTCCCTGTCGCCTACAAAAATGTGGTCGGAGCTCACCGTGTTTCATGGCGCATCATCTCTTCGATCTACAGGAGATTCACACATCTTGCAACGGCGGCGAGAAGAAAGGAGAAGGCGGCGGCAAAGAGGTGACCGACGAGTCGACGGCGTGTCCGATTTTTGGAGGAGAGAGAGAGGCAGAGAGCTTTGGAGGAGAGAGACCGAAAGCCAGAGAGTTTAGAGACGCTTTTGCAGAAAATGAGAGGAGAGAGAAAAAACTCTATTTAAACCGCGCGTGAGGCCACGCGCGCGTGTTTATCTCATCTGGTCTTTCCTACACGCGCCCGTAAGGCCGTCTTACCGAAAAGTTGCTGAATAAGGTTTCCTGTATTTGATACAAATAATTTTATGGGAAGTGGAAGGAAAAGAAGGGAATTGAAAGGAAAATTTCTTTATAAAATTTTCACTTTCTTTTCCTCATAAAATTGGAGGAATTTGGAAGGAAAGTGAAAATTAAAAGCTGTAAATTATATTTCCTTTCTCTTCCCTTCCTTTCTTTCCCTTAAACCAAACACAGGAAAATAAAATCTCTTTCTCTTCACTTCTTTTCCTTTCTTTTTCCTTTCTTTACTTGGGACTTGAACACTTGCATACGTACAACATTTAGCTAACGTGAGGAAAATCATAATTTTCAAGTTGCAATTACTAATTGGCAATTGGTTGATGATGGTTGATGGACCACTCAAATTGATAAGCAACTAGCCAACTAGGCATGGTCAACATATAAGAGAAAAATACAACGTTTATTTTAGTTAGCTTTGTTTGTACCTCAAAATAATTAACCTACTAACCATATATTATACGGGGTTGGTATATAAAATCAAAGAACCGTCTAATATATTAATAATTCGAATCCCGCCAATTCTCAATTATATGAAAATGATTATATGCTTTTATTAAATTATACTATGAGTGTACAAGTAAACGCAAACCATATGAAAACTATACTAAGCCACATGGCTTCGATTGCGGTGGCCACCTTGGAAATTACATGTTGAGATGCGCCCTTTCTTCTCCGTTACTCCCTCTAAAAAGTGTGTACAACGTGTCTAAGGGTAATTAACTTGCCAAGCTCTTTTCTATTTCTAAATGTTGAGATTTTATTCGACCAATTGGGTCAAAGCTAGACATGTAAAATTTTTAAATTGAGCAACTATTACAACGACCAACTTAATTAGTTAGGCAATTTCTTCATTAGTGATTTAGTGTATACGGAGTATGAATGAATGAAACTATGAAAGTGCCTACACTTTTAGCTACCTTTTTGCGATCACTTCATTTTCTTTTTAAAGGTTTTAAACTTTTTATTATCTACCTAAAGGTGAAATTTTAACAGGATAAATTATTTATCTAATCTTTTAAATGTAAAATATGTATTATCTCTGTTTCAAAAAAAATATTTACATTTACTATTTGTACGGACTCCGGTGCAATATTTGACCGTTAATATATCCGATTCTGTATGACAAAAAATTATAAAAAGTTGATATTTATATATGTATTTTGAGACAAATCTAACAAAATATCTCATGATTATTTAATAGATGTACTAGTGAGAATTTATGATCAAAGTTATGATTGTTGGACACATTTTTCAAAGTGTAAATTACTTAATGAAACGGATGTAGTATCATTTATACATCGATTTTTTTATCATTTTCAATCCATTTCTCCTTTTATCAATTGTACTAGTGCTACGAGGTACGTAGTATTATTTATTATCTATCCAGAACCATAAATAAGATATTTACATCTTCTAATTACGCAAATTGTTTTTTGCACTGCAAATGTTATTTCGAGTAGGCCGGTCAATTTATTATATGTATGAGATCTATCCTTTTCTAGTATAGTATACAAGATTAATTTTATCTCAATTTCTATACCATTTTTACGGGCCTTCATTTTCCATTCTTTCCTAAACTTCTCGTAGGCCCTTTCATTTGTTTGGAAGTGGTGGGCGGTAAGTCGTGCATTAGTTTCCTTTCGCTTTCATTGCATCCTTCAATTCCTCCACATACGCAACTCCACAAACATTAATTTCCAATAATTCTTAAGGCCAACGTTCATCTTTGAAATTAATATAACAAAACGTAATCATATTGACAACTTTTAAAATCATATTGAAAACAATAGAATTTTCTTCGTAAACATCCTACCACGTACCGCCACTAGATTACACTACATACGTATTATTTCTCTCTCTCTTCACTTGTAGATAGACTCTTCGCCTTCAATTACAAATATATTCATCGCTAATTGATTAATTATTATAAACAAGAAAAATGACGCACCTTTAACTCCAATAATTCCCCCATAATTGCAAAATGATCCCCGTATTCTTTTTCTTTTCTTTTTTATACAATTTTATGAAATGAAGAAAAGAGAAAATAATGACATTATATTCCACGTACATGACTAGAGATCACACACTAACGCCACAACCCTGGACAATCTGGTATTTGATGGCGTTCCTCCCTACCATAGTCCCGATATTCGGGTTCCCAATCGGAATATACGCCGGGCAGTTGACGTGGATACGGTAGGACCCACTAACGAAAGACCCAACTCTAAATCTGACACGTCCATCCATCTTGATCACAAGCTTAACACTTCCCATCTGAAGCTCATTATTGATCTGAGCTCCTATGTAAGGAGCAATCGGAACGGACTGACCTTGTAGAAAAGGTGACCATATATTCATCCCGTTAGTATCCTGATAAGTGGATGGGATTGATGTTGGTAGGCTGATCTGCTGATCATGGTATGTCGCATACGTCAGCATCCTGTCGTAGTAGATTCCGACCTTGTCGTTGGGGTTCCTGGATTGTACGGTCACCTGGAAGACGGAGGTGAGTTGTGCCGGGCTGGTTAGGTTGAAGTTGTAGAGAGTGGCATCTTGGAGGACGAAGCTAGGTTTAGAAGGCTTTAGGACAGCCCATATGATGAGGATTACTAAGAGGACTATGAAGATAAAGGTCAATATTCCGGCCGCGATTCTCTTAAGAAGGATCTTTTTCTTGTCCTTGTGGTGGCCGCAGTCTTTAACTGACATCGCGGTATACCTAGTGGTGGTGGTAGTGGTGGTGGTGGTGGTGGCTAGTAGGGCGGAGACGTTTCTAAGAAATGAAGCTAAGTGATGGGTGTTATTTTTGTTAAGGTGTGTGTAGGAGGAAATTTACATCTAAGCATAAATATAGAGAGATAGGGAGAGTTTTGGGTTGATGGGGGAAGGTGAGGACGTACGTTGACAGTTGACTACTGTGTATGGGGTGTAAAACCTACGGAAATTAAACTTTTGTTTACTAATTAATGATAAATGGTGGACTTTTGTTTACTTCTTCATCAAAATATATGGTTGTTAGGAACATGGGTAGTAATAATACGGATCGGAGTAATAGTTATCATTCAAATTAAATTACAATACCTTTAAATATTAGAGATGGTGTCATAATAGTAGGTTGCAACTATTACGGAGTAAACCATTATATTAATCTACTTTTCAATTATAACTAATCCTTGGGCCCGGGCGATGCCCCGGGTTAATACATTAATGACGTTTGTATTTAATTATTTTTATTTTCGCAATGATAACATGAAATATATCATGTGTTAGTGGTAAAGGCTATATTCTTTAAATACAAGGTTAGGGGTTCAAATTTTATGCAAACCATATTTCACATTTTTGTCATGTATGTGAACATCGCATAGAGTGAATGACTAATATGCAGAGCGCCACATGTCACGTAAACTTCTTTAAGAACTAATTATTTCCCCGTTCCTTAGAGATGTACATGTACGTGTAATTATTTATATTTTTTCGCGATCTTTAAATAATAGACGTCTTTGGTTATTAATACCCATTAAAAAAAGAAAATGGTGATGAACAATTGGTGTTATGAAAATGCACCTTGAAAGAATAGGATCCCATATAACGAGAGATGTAAAAAGACGATTCGGTCAGATTGGGTGGTTATTAATACACACCTATTTGGAGTCAATTGTATTATTTCCTGGTGGTAGTTCCACATGAAGATGTAAGAACATACAATTTTGATTTAAAATATTCCTCTAATGAATTTTGATCTCGCCTTGTTCTAGTCGATATCAGTATTAGTGTATTTTGTATGGATCGCTTAAACAAATCTAACATAATAATCACACTTGATAATATTTTTCTTGTTTATACACTAGCAAAGGTAGGATCGAAAGTGAGGGATAACTGATCAGTTGGTTAGAGGTTTCATCCCGATTCCAGCTGATCCTGTGATCTATTCTCATTCCCGCCCTTATGGCTTATTCGCAAAAAAAAAATATAGCAAAGGCAAGATTAACCTTGATTATTGATGTGTATATTTACGTAGTAAGAAAACTCAATCATTAATATAGGACAGAAGTGACAAAATATATGGTGTCTAAAAAGAATTTTCCTTGTCATTGGCCATCATGGGTTGGTAAATAGTACAAAGAATGTTATGAAATCAAGGTTTTGGATGGCCTATTTTGATTTTTTTTTTGATTTTTTTTTTTTATGATTGATGGTTAACTACCGGCTTAAGATAAGCAATAATATTAGGTAACAATTTGTCACGTTACACATACATGATTCATGCTTACTAATTGTACTTCAAATGATTCTAAACGAAAGAAATTAATATTTTAAAAATATGGAGTCACCTTGGGATTGGAGCTCCACGTACGTACACTACATTCTACACAAAAGCGAAAGAAAATAACACTAATATACGGGGTAGTCAATACTTGTAAGTTGTAAGGCATTCTTTAACTCCTTTTTAGAATCTAAAATTGACTTACGCAAAAAGATTTAACACTATACCCTCTTTCTCTATAAAATATACGAGTTTTTATTTTATACGGAGTAATTAATAAAAAAATATATTTCCTATATGAATTGTTTTACTGCTATCGCTTTTAAGTTGTTATGAATGACAAGGCTGTCGCGTGCCTATCAAAAATAACCTAACTAGACCTCCTAACTATGTAGTCGGGCAAGTAAGGGTCGAATCCCAAGAGACTAATGTATTAAAAACTAGCTAAACTGACTTGAATTAATACTAAGTAAGTAACCAAACAACGATTGAGAATAGATAATTAAACTAATTCTAACTAAGGACGTAATTAATAATAATAGTATAATACTGAAATCAAGGATTAAAAACACCTAGAGTTAAGTATCACCACTAGCATAACCAATGCAAAGATTAATTCCTACCCCATACTAATTAAATAAATATTCACGAGGAAAGGTAAAACTTATATAATACCATAAACCTCTCCCGAGTATCAATGGCTTCCCTAATATTCAATCAAGACCTACTCCCGTGGAATCATGCATATTAGAGACATTAAACTCAATACCATAAATTCCTAACAATCCCTTCTACCTACTCCCGTGGAGAATTTCATGTCCTTAATTGAAATATTCAAATCCGTCAAAACCCAACTCCCGTTACGGTAAAGAAAATGGAATGATAACAATACTAATTATCCCTAATCTAGTATTGGAGATTGTACAATCAATTAAGCAAGAACAATTAAATAATTAAATCGGGGATTTAAGGGAATAAATCATACATCAATCATGACTAGGGTTTACTTAACCCTAAATTATAAATATATCTACTCACACATATTAATATTAATTAAACAAACTAAATAATATATTAAGCAGAACATAACTAATAATAATAGACGATATAAGCAAAAGCAACAATACTTGTTAATTAAGCTTTGAATTGAATGATAATTTTGTTTCAAAAACCAAGAAACAAGGTCAAACTTACGTAATTGAACCAAAATCAGACTCCAAGCTCACAACCCACGTCAATCTACGAAAAATAATCAAACAATGAAAAAATGCAGTACACCCTCGCAAGCGGCGTTCCAGTTCTGATAAAAATTGACGGAAGAAGATTTAGGTCCTCTATACTACTTGTATTTATACCTAAATCTAATAAGAAATATGCTAACTATTAAACTCTAGTAATTAGCCCATTAAACGTTTAATACGGGATCGAAAGAAGAGTGCCACATCTCGGGTGTGGGATGTAAAGTAGGCCACGGGTACGCCGTGGTATTGGCTGCCCGGTGATCTTGTATTTGTCTTGAACTCTTGTTTGTATCACAACGTAAACACCTTGTAAACGTGGATGGCTCCTAGACATCGTACTTTCGTACTCACGCTATCAACATCTCCTCCGAGGTCTACCAACTTGAGCTATTTCCTACAAAACAAAATAAAACAATACAAAAACTTGAATAAGGCTGACTGACAGCGTCAGACGGGTGACGTGGCAGCGCGGGTCGTGACGCGGGTCGTGACGCGGGTCAGGACGCGGGTCAAATCCGAATCAGGTCGAAAACGGTTATTTTTCCGGGTTTAGTATAA
Source organism: Spinacia oleracea (assembly GCF_020520425.1). Lineage (NCBI taxonomy): Eukaryota > Viridiplantae > Streptophyta > Magnoliopsida > Caryophyllales > Amaranthaceae > Spinacia > Spinacia oleracea. The sequence continues at coordinate 24,268,560 of NC_079491.1, read as the reverse complement.
AAGGTTTTCTTTCCCACGTTTTTGCCCATTTTCAAATCACTGTTCACTTTTAGAGAGAGAAACCGCCGAGTTCTTCCATTTCAGGAGAGAGAAAGCTTCTACTCTTTGATCTTCTCTTCGATTTCTTCAATTTCTGTAAGTTTTTTGCATTTTCACTTGTTTTTCTTTGTTCGTGTGTAGTTCTTACTGATTTATCCTCTTTTTTTTCGTTCGATTTAGGGTTTTGAAGGTGTGATTGTGATATTTTCCGATTTACTTCAAGTTTCGGTAAGTTCTTTCTATTTTCATCTACTTTTTGTTCAATTTTGTCATCATTTGATGTTCGTTTTGTTTCTTACTGTTTTTGGTTTTGATTTAGGGTTTTGTAATTGTGATTTGTGATAATTTCATTTGTTCTTCATTTTCGACAATATTTTTGAAGTTTTGTTGTCATTTTTTCTTCTTTTTGTTCAATTTTGTTATCATTTGAAGTTCGTTTTTGTTTCTTACTGTTTTTGGTTGTGATTTAGGGTTTTGTAATTGTGATTTGTGATACTTTTGGTTGTTCTTCATTTTCGACAATATTTTTGAAGCTTCTTGTCCTTTTTCCTTCTTTTTGTTCAATTTGTTCATAATTTGAAGTTTGTTTTGGTGTTTTTGTTCAATTTGTTCAATTAGAAGTTCGCTGATAAATAATTAGTTTTTTAATCAATTAGTTAATTAGTTTTACCAATTAGTTATTCTTTCAAAGCAATTAGTCATATTCTGACATTCATAAATCAAGTATTAAACGAATTAGTTAATTTATTTAATTTCAAACTTTCTTGAGCAATTAGTTCACTTTTTTGACCAATTAGTTAATTGCATAATCCAATTAGTTAACTATTTTAACCTGTTAGTGAAACATTCAAAGCGATTAGTTACACAATGAAATTGTTTTGTTTGTATTGCTATTTATACTGCTTATGTTCATTACACATTCTTTTTATTTGCGCATTGCAATATATTGAACTACATTCATTTATAGTTTCAGTTCACATAATGAGGTCAAAAAATGCAAACAAAGCATCTGATTATCACGATGCTGGGAAGTCGAGTCAAGATGTTGAAGGCAGTTCAAGGCCGACTGAAGATATTCCAGCTAGTCCAAAGCTGAGTGCAGATGAGAGGAAAATTGGAAGGGGGCCAAAGAACACTACAAGAAATTGTACTATTAACGGCGGAAAATCCCGTCGCGAAAGACCAATAATTGTTGATTAACGACGGGATTTCCTGTCGCGAACCCGTCATAAAAGGGGGCCGTCGTTAATAGAAATCCCGTCGTAAATCCGTCGTAAACCCATCGTAAATGACATTTGCGACGGTTATTCCCGTCATTGTTTGGTTGTTTGCCCCGTCGCAAAAAGCTTTTGCGACGGGATTATTGACCCGTCGTAATTAGGTTGTCGTTAAAGATACAAATTCTTGTAGTGGAAGTCGAAAGTTAAAGTAGAATATACGGAAGATGGCGGGGAAGTTGTAGAGTTGGATAGGTATAACTCCTATCTTTGTAACTGTTATTTATCACTGTTTAATTAGTTGGATAGGTATGACTATTTAAAAATTGATTTTGCAATTATCATAAATTATTTTACATTTAGTGAAATTTTTGCATAATTTAGTTAACTTTTGACTGCAATTAGTTAAATATTTCAGTAATTAGTTAACCTTTTTTAAAAAGAATCTTTCCACTAATTAGTT